>NC_134480.1:23677470-23709970 GCF_964194025.1 Convolutriloba macropyga
GACATTTTTAGTGACACACATGTATGAATGTATACTTATTTGAACGCTTATTCTAGGGAGCAACTATGCACGTAGAGGTCATGTCGAGTTGAAGGTCATTCACAACTCGATTTAAAAGGGCAGAAAATGACAAAATTAGGGACCATATAGTAAAAACATGTGAAATGAAGGTCAAAGCCAAGGTTCGGCGTATGTCCCATTGAACTCAGGTTGCTCTAGTGTGAAAAACAAAGGGGGGTTTGAGGGTCTCGGACCACTTCCTGGGAAGTTACAGCACTTCAAAGTTTTACCCCTTTTCAAGGTCACCCACATATCGGGACAAAGTTAAATCATATTATATTTTTGTTAGCACCAATTGGTAGATCTCAACACAGAATGAAATTTACAGCATCAACGGGTTGGTATCTCAAGGTTATTGGCCTATTTTGACATGAACATATAACAAAAAAGCACTATTTTAGGCAAAAAATCAACATTTCAACCTCTATATGATGATTAACAAGTACCTCAGCCATTTATATTAAAGAACTAAGCTAGTTTTAAATGGAAGCAAGTTTTAAACATGTTTTAGTCTTTAATAGTTATATAAAAAAAGTCTTTTGACCGCAACACATCCTGTTTTAAATACAATCCAAAAAAAATTATCGATCGAAAAAGACGCTCCGCCAATACTTCTCTTTGGGTCGTAAAAAGACAGCGCACAAATACAATCCAAATACTTTGGATTTTAAAAAGATATAGCGCCAGTACAATCCATTTCTTGGATCGGTAAAAATATTGGCTCTGTATGCTTATTGAAATTGTTAGTTCAAATGTCTAGTTTCGTGATGAGAACAGTTTTGGTATGTACGCATTTGTGTGCTTTTAACTTCTATTGCCACTTCGGTTCCAATGATCAATATTACGAGAATGATCATTTGTCGTATCTGCTGCCGCCAATATGTGTTTCCCTTTACCACTCCCTCCCCAATATGTTTTTTTTACATTCGTTATGGCTTCTGTAGCCTAATATGAGGCTTGTACCTCGCATTAAGAGTTCGATAGCAAAAAAAGCATTGTCCAGGGAGGAGGGGGATATAGTTATATCTTCAGAATGAAAGATCCCATAAGCTTGAAATTTTATTGCGTGGGAACTGAAAAAGTGTCTTTCAAAGTCTTAGTCAGCCATTGCATTATTTGTGGTGCTGATAATACGACAACTTTGTCAGATAACTGTCAGGCCGTAAACGATAAAAATTCCAGAATCACAGCGAATGTGTAACTAAGCCAAATCCACTTTTTACGCATGAAAAAGGGTTTTTCGTCTTTCTCACAGTTTCCACTGCGAAAAACGAAAACACGCTAAAATTTATATACGCCTAGAAATCTCAAAAAATCTCACTTTTGCCGTTGCGAAATGTATGGGAAAAGAGAAAGAAAAAGATATCTGACAAAAAAATGGAAGCTATCCCAGGACGGGGTCAGCGTTCCAAGACAGGTATTCGCCAGATGGACTTGGATTAAGGAAAAAGGCTCAGACCGGGCAAAACAAAAATCAGGTATGGGTCAGATTTCGACAACCTTCAGCCACACTGAACAGACTTTGATTTACAACTCGAGGCCAGACCCTGGACCAGAACAAATTAACTTTGACTACCCTCAGCCATACATATATATATATATATATATATATATATATATATATATATATATATATATATATATATAGATATATATATATAAATATATATATATATATATATATATATATATATATATATATATATATATATATATATATATATATGCATGTGTGTGTGTATGTGTGAGCGAGAGAGGGGGTTACCTTTCTGTTCTTTGACTTCAGTCTCTCTCAGCACCTCAGAGAGGGAAAATTCCGTTTGCGATGTGAATCCAGTTCCACATGCTACCAGCACAGATCCTCTTGGAGGAACACTCTTGCAAACTGGGATTATTCGACTGATTGGAAATTTTTCCTTCGTTTTAAGCAAAGCTATATCGTTCTTACACGGTTTTGCGCGGTATTTCTTGTGAGTTATAACTCGCTGGCCGTCAATGACAAATTTTGAGCCGTGTTCCGTTGTAAAATCACCATACTGTACCCTGACATGCTTTACTTCTTTGGGAAAACAGTGAGCGGCTGTTAAGACAGTATGCCTTCCAATAATGCTACCACCGCACTTTTTTGTACCATCATCTGTTTCTAAGAACAATTTCACGTAAAAAGGTCTATCGGGGGATATGCGGCCATTAATAATGGCCCTCTTAGTGATGTTGGCATCTATTTCTGATCTTATCTGAATATTTGCAGATAAAACTGATAAAATCAGCGAGACGAGAATTGTAGGAAATTTTTCCATGTTGTAACAGATTCAAAGTTTTTGAAGACCAGTGATCTTTGAGATTCAACTGCTATAGAATTAAAGAACTGAATGAATGCTTTATGGCCAGATCGCTCTATTTGAAACCCGTTTTCCCGGTTTGCATCTGATCAAGAAAACGTCAGCATCTAAATTTGAAATCATTTGAAATGATTTTTGACTTGGTTATATAGGGACTGTAATGGTTCAATGAAACCAACGAGATACGCTGTTATGTAGGCCTAAATTTTTTTGGTAATTGTACCGCAGAAAGGTTACAAAAGAAAGTTAAAATAATTTAAGGTATTTTTTACCTTAACAAAGTTAAGGTAAATTTTTACCTTAACTCAAGTTAACGTAAAGTTAAGGCTTGACTTGGTGCCAGCCTGACTTCATGTCAAGACAATTTCGGCTGATAAAAAACTATATATGAAAAAACAGAGAACATAGTTTTCAAAACTTTTATTCTTCGAAGATAATTGAGCCGCAGGAATTATTAAAATCTTTGTATTACGGACCTTTTCGAACATCGTATAGGATTATGTGCTTGATATTTCTCTGTAAACATATTATGAAGCTGACTGACTCATATTTCAATTACGTCGTAATTTTTAAGCTACTTCACTTTAGGCTCTTCACTATAGCCAAAAAATTTGTCATCAAAATGATAAATGCTAGCACGCAACTTTCATCGCCATTGAGAAGTTGCCAACCTCGGAGGTGAAACCGAGTTGAAGAAAAATTTCGACAGAGCGGTAACATTAATGTGGTAATGTCTTTTTTAATCTCTCGCTGCAATTACAAAAAGTTTGATCACTTCTGCCATACTACTTATTGAGCATATTTTGAGCCGCCACTTTTTTTACTTGTCGCCACGAGTATAGAGAGTCTAAACAGGAAGCAGAATGTCGCTACTGTTTCAGGTTTTTGAAGAATTTATCAGGTGCTGCTGAAAACCATTTCATCAATAAGTTTTGTAACTGTTTTTTACTGCACCGAGAGCTAATCTCAAAAATATTTCAATTCTATAATACTTTGCGCTGAAATAAAGAAATAAAATTTGGCCTCTAAATCAAGATGGGCACCTTTATGGATCTCTCAATATCTAACCCAATCTCCGGGTGCATATTTATCAAATGTTATACGAAGCAAAATGCCTATCAGAAAGTGTATCAGAAGTCCGCAATTGAAATTTTTTCAAGGCGTTGATTCAACAACCTTTTACAGCAGAACCCAAGTTAAAACCGGACGCTGTACTAACCACCTAGTGAATTTCAGTACTGTCCAAGTCTAATTGCAAGACTATCTTCAAGGATCTTGCAAGAATCATACAAACGCACTCAAGGGAAAAGTTGGATTGACCGGGGAATCTTCCATCAGGGTGGTTTTGTTCATCTTTTAGCGATGAATGCTGTGCAATTGGTGATTTTTTGTAGGTTTTGCGATTTTAAGGAGTCGAATTTATGGTTTTATTTACTGCATTCGAAGGAATTCTTACAAAAAAGACTTCTGCGTACACATGCTCAAACATCTGACCTCCCGCATGCCAATCACTTCTTCTTCACATTTTTCTTTTCTCCCTCAATTGTCCCACCTGTCAATTACTACTTTGATTTATATATTGAATTTATTAGGATTTATTTCACTTCGTGAATGATGGTTTTTTGAACATCAAGAAACTTATAACTTCAATTTGTTAGAATTTCATGAAGCAAAAAAGAGTTCACCGGACAATTTTTGTTGTACTGTTAATAAATAATGGCCACAAAATTGAACTTAGATCAAAAGTTAGTTTTTTGGCTCTATCAATTTTTTTACCTATCTATTAGATGTCCGACGCTAAAAAAACTGATCAACCACGAAGAAAATTGATTCTAATATCCAATGACCTCAAACTGATGACTCAACTGCGTGAGAAATAGCAAAAAAGAAAATCACATCTCGGGACCGAAGACAAAATCCATTTCGATATGCCACAAACATTTTTTTTTGCCAACGTAATTTTTCTCTTTACCCTTTGCAAGGATAATTACTGTAAATAGGAGTTAAACCTTGTGCATAAAAATATCCGATTGAGAAGAGAAACTTGGGCCAATGGTGCTACAAGGTGTACTAGAGCCAGTGCAGCTGACGGAGTCACAAATGCATTACTAGTTTTAAGGCAGCAGGAAGAAACGTGAAGCTCTAAGACTACATGTGGAACTGAGAGTCCCAACTTTTAGCAAAGTTTTGGACAAGGATTACCAAAACTCCAGACACGGAGACCATCTTATATAATCTCAACAGGGTCTTCGTTTTTAGGGAAGTTGTTTTATCAGATGCATATCAAATGGGAATAGTTGTGTATGCAAAGAAAATGTGCATAATCAAAGTAACTTGGGCGATATTCAAGATGTGCAAGCTTCTTTAGGGTCTGAAAAATTCTTCGTCGATCTTTCAAAGAATCATTGAATCAATTTTCAAAGGAATCAATGTTGAGTCATCTTTCAAGACGTTGCAAGACTGAAACACAAATGAGCCATACAAGGAAAAAAATCTTGCAGTCAAAAGCCGACTATGAGAGCAAGGTCACAATCAATAAAAAATTCAGCTCCAACTCAGTCTCATTTGTTGATTGTTTTGGCCTGCTTTGTCATTAAAGAGGGAAAACCTTCCATTCTCGAGCTTGCTGAGAAAACTTAAAACAATGACTTCACCATCAAAAATGAAACAACTTCAATCTCTTGCTGGCTTAGGAAATTTTTAAAGACAGCTGATACCAGATTTTTCTACTAAGAAAATATCTTGAAAAAAGTCCGAAAAAATAATTTTATAAGGGAATAACAGGATAAAAAATTCTTTGAAAACCTTAAAAACTATATATTGTTGAAACCCACTTGGTCAACCCTATAACTTGACAATAGAAATAGCCGTGACAAAAGACGCCTTTGAAAGAGCAGTAAGTTGGGATCTGTAAAATTTGACATCCCACAATTGTCGTCCTGAGTAAATTGGTACGCACCAAACGCAACTCTTTCAGTTATATAAAAAGCTGCATTTGTTATTGTTTTCAAGTTGGCATGAGTGAAACAATTCACCGAAGGATATTCACTACACTTATTGACAACAATTCTTTGGAATGCCTCTTTGCGCCAGAAGAAGAAATCCCTGAATTGACATCACCTGCAATGAGGAGATAGGAGGTAGCGCCGATGGGATCTGATTTCTAATTGCAATACAGACCAGGAGAGGAGACTAGACTTTGACAGCGACCATGACAAAAATCAACTATGATTTCTTCTCAGTAATTCTTCGTATGTACTTTTCAAATTGACGGACCAGTAGAACGCCAAAACTGATTTGGAGAAGTGGAAATTATTCCTATATGTCACCAAAGGAATAAAGAATGGCAACTTAACTCTAAAGAAAAAATTACAGAAACTCAGATTCGCGTTCCTTGCAAAATATCCTGAAATCCACTCAATCAAGAGTTCATCAGAAACGCTAGTCCTAAGGGTAGCTTAGTGACATGTTCTTAACCGATGTTTTTCGATCTTTAATTAAATGTTACGAATGCCTAAAAAACAGGACTAGGCTGGAGGAAAAGGTCTACTTTGGCCAGAAGCAGAACTTTTTGATGCGCTCCTTCTAGACCGGGGATATTATAGAGATCAAGGAAACATCCTTTTGACTGTAGACCCGGAATCAGCATGGATTGAAGCTTTTCCCGCGGAAAACGAGAGCTTCACTCAAAATTATATCATATTTAAATCAATTGATTGCGAGATTTTGGATACAGAAAATGTTTGTATTAGACACTGGTCTCAAATTTTTACACTGTGAACTAAAACAGTGTTGTCGATCACTGACCACAAAAAAGTTGGAGTCGCCCTTCTACCATCCAAGTGCTGAGCGAGCCTTATATGTTAACCGTGACATAAAACAAAGTTGTCATTCATTGGCGTTTAAAAAAGATGGAATCACTATTCTAACATCCAAGTGCAATTGAACTTGCTGAGCAAACTTCTTCAGAACAACAGGCAGTTAAACAACAGTTTCACTTATCTTCATTATACGCAAAGGAATGATTACCTAATTCAATCAGACTAAGATTTCATGTCTATATCTCTTTCGGTTGTTTTCAAGTCTACTGCATTTTTATACAGATTTCTCAAGAATTTGAGAGCACTCACTAGAGAATTTTTGATTTTCGTCTGGGGAATATTCCATAGCCGGGTACAAATTTTGTCTCAAAAAAGGGAGTATCGTTGTGAATAACGATGACAAAAATGTTTTTCATAAGAACAACACAAAACGCAACACAAATTATCCTATTTTAGCGATTTTATGAATGCGGCGGTGATGAAATTTCAACAATCATCGGTTTTAAGTGGTGATTTTTCATTTTCCTTGCACGGAACTAAATTCATTCAAAAAAGAGTTTTTCCGTACGGTTCGAACCTCTGGTTCGATCTTTTGACCTCCCACATGTCGCCCTCTTCTTCTTCCACAGTGCTACCAGTCATTTTTTACTCCGATTTTCATTCTGATTTGATATCAGATTCTCACAATTTTGTGGAAAACGTATTCGTTAAAACTTTGTAAGTTTAGATGTTTATAGCAAAATTGTTTTGTAAGATTAACAGTCTTTGGTTGTAACATTTTCATGTCTGTTACTAACTTAGCAGATGTTTAAAAATCACCGTTAACACTGCGATGATAACTCACCAAAATTCAACATTTTTGTTAGATTTATTAGCCGGAATTTCTTCATAATGAGAACGCCTTTTTGATTAAGTTGTTTTAAGTTTTCAGTAAGTTTTTTGGTTTTTCGGTTTCTCTGTTCTGTTTCTTTGAATAGACAAGCAAATGTGATTGGTGCACACTGTTAGCATTGTTTCCCTCCAGACACCGCAACCTCACTTTTTCTAAAATTTTTGTCCCTCATTTTTTTCATTTGAACATGTATTTCTCTTCTATTGAACTACCCTTTGTAAACTACCAATTGTCGAACACAGATGATTTGACAATTATTTCTTGAGGGAATAGCCTCTCAGATGTCCATCACACCGCCTGCGGGTTCTTTCGAATCACAAGCCCACTATTTCGAATTATTACCTCGCTAGTTCGATTCATAAGCCAGCTTTGTCAAAACATAAGGCCCCAAAGCGCAAAAATTCTATTCATAGTCTGGCGATTTCTGCCTCATCTTCCACTGTATCGAATTAATAAACAACTTTTTCGAGGAATTAGATCATTAACAATATCTTCTGCTTCAAGTCTGCGAGCTTGAGAAAAATAGCTCAGATACTGATACCCTGTCAGCATGAGAGCAAAGTTGACATAAACCGCACCACAAAATGTCCAGTTTGTGACAAAAATTTTAGTTTATCCAATAGGGACGTCATAATTGGCTCTAGTACTTGGTAGTTCTGTATTCCATCTTGTGATTTTTATTCTATTGAGTTTTTAAGGATTTTTCAAAAATAGCAGAGGCATTAAAAACAGTTTTGATCCTTTGTTTGACGTTTCAATAATTTTTTCGGAGTTAATATCAAAATTTTCTTCGTTACCATAATCAGCGGTTCTTGTGGCTGATTTGACATCGAAATGTGGAAAACCAAATTAAAATTAGAATATATTATTGCACCGGGCATTAAAGTCTTGTTGCATCATTATCAAAGAATTTCAAATAATAGTTGCATCTTTTCCACTGTCGTATCAAGGAAGTCTCCAATTGCACGCCCTCCGCAACTTTGCGCTATTCTGCATATATGCGCTCAATTTCGAATCATGTTCGGTTCTTCTCTGAACATCTTATCATGGCAATTTTTTCTCTGGAACAAAAGATTCATACTTATGTCACATTACTCGTTCTTATTATAGTTCAGACAAAATGTTGAAGGCACTGAATAAGTGAAAACTGCCACGAGATAATCTGTTCGAAAAAAAATCCCACAGTTTGATACTGTATATTTTGTCTAGACCATACAGTATCAATTTGCGACAGTTTTGATTGACAGTCGCCAAAATTTGCTTAGTTCCACATGGTCGATACACGTTTGACCAGATTATCTTGTGGCAATTTTCATTGAATCAGTCCCTTTAAAATTTTGCCTGGATCATCTAATTGTAGTCAACTTTACCTAGATTAAACGTTTTATATTTTCTCTCCTTACCCTGTGTGGCGAAAAACAGTGAGCTTTTTTCTATTTAGTCAAGATAGTAACATTTTATTAAATTCTTCAGCATGGTCAGAATATAGTTTAGAGTTCTTTTGTGATTTTTTAACACAAGTTTTGTGAGATTTCAGCATCTGTTTTATTCAAAAAATTTTTTGGGCATTGATGAATAATAACTTGAGCCCAAAATTTGGAACAGTAAAATCAGTCAAAAATGCAGCCAAAACGAGGTTACCCACAGAGATGCCTTTGGCAGCTACATCCCTCCAATTGTTGCTGTCTGTATTTACTGGGACAAGTTTTGCCTTCTGCAAATTTAGGCCTCAAAGATTGTAATTTCCAATTGCAATCAAACTCTGGGAGTAAAGTCATACGAAAACATTCAATATCTTTTGGGCAATTTTTTCCGTCTCATTTTCTTAAGTAATAAGTTTGGTTGTTTTTGTGCCTATTATTGCTCTTCAAAACCGCTGTGAAATGAAAAACAATGCAAACCCTTCATTTGTTTCATGCTAATGTTTTACCACAAAATATTATTTAGCGCTAACCCGATAGAATGCAAAAGATTTTTTAAATACAATAGAAATTCGCTCCTAAAACTTGTCTTTTTAAAAAAAATTTCAATTAAATTTGTGAAACCTTAAATATATTGTGCAAATTAAACAATTAAAACTTTAACCATAAAATGATAGCATTTGATATGTTCACTGTACAACAGCTAATTGATAATTTGTCTGTGCTGAAAAAATTTCTTCTATTTATTGTTTTTTTCAAAACCGTTTAAAACGTTTTTGAGCACCAAAATTTGCGCGAAACTTCGATTTCCGATCTTTTGATGACAGTCTGCATACTTTTTGCTCCACGAAAAATAATTTTGCCCAATCTGAGGAGTTAGTATCAGAAAAATGGGATAGTTTTACAATAACAAAAAAATCCCAGCTTTTTCTATTGAGACTTTTCATGTTTTTATTGTTTATTAATGGAATGCCACCAGAGTCTTCAATGAACTATTCTATTTATTTGTATTCAATTGAAAATTGAAATCAGTCAAGTTCTTATTACGGGAGTTTTAATGGCGCGTTTCAGATTCGTTTATTTTCATTTATTGTCAATTAACTTGCTCAACAAAACGCATTCATTGCTGTAATTTTTTTAAAAACATGGAATCAGGACGACAAACTCAGCACATGTATTTCTAAATATCCTTCAAATTCTCTTCAGATATTGCATGGGCAAAAAGTTTTATAAGAAAATATTTTTTACCTGGCTTAGCATGTGGCCGCCGCATGGCCCAGCTGTTGGGCAGTTCTAATCACAATTATTTTTAAGGACTGATTTACCTTTTAGTGCGTTCATAGTACAATCAATTTATCGTAACATTTTAAGCTTATTTATTTTATTCATAATTATTGATTCTGTATTAGGATCAGACACCAATTAACTAAAATGCTGATATATACTGCGATCGATAAAACTGTCGTCTCTTACATATGATAACACAAATAACAACTTTGACCATAATTTTTTCAGAACATGACATAAAAAAAATCGTAGGAGGACAAATCCTGGCAAAATTGTCAAAGGCTAAACAACAAAACTAAATCTAGAAAAGACTTTGAATGGATTGCTAAATTCTAAAAGAAAATTAAAAATAAAAAGAGTGAAAATAAATTACAAAATGCCGTATGTGAACAAAAAACTACTAGCGAGAAAACAAACTTTGTTCAAAAGCCGTTTTCTCAGTTTACATTGAGATTAGAGCGAAAAAAAGTTCACGCCGCAAAGCCATTTCGCTGTTTTGCTCCACTTCTTGTTTCGCTGCGACCAAAATCATCACTTCAACTAACCTCCAAGAGTCATGAAAATGTATGAACACATCTTAAAAAAAGACAACACTCCAACACAATCCAAATTCTTTGAATTGCAAAACATGGCCGAAAGAATTGCGGAAACGATTCTGAATAGAAAACTGACAATGCTCACTGACCTGAAGCCCCTTCTAATGGATTACACTAAACATTTTGAAAAAATGAGAAAATGAGAGCACGTTCAACTTACATGAAAAAATAATGAATAAGCGAAAAGTCATCTGATAAAGTTTACATCAAGTTAAGACTCCAGAAGTACAGCTCTCTCCCAAATAATGGTCATGAACAAAAAACAATCTCTCTTCTCTCAGCTTATCAGCAGTTTGACCTAACCTTTGTTTTAACGCGTTTTACTTCATTTTTCAAATACACCCCAACAAAATTACCGATCAAAAAAGAAACATTGCACCAATACTCCTCTTCGAATCGTAAAAAGACAGCGCCCCAATGTTGTTCAAATTCTTTGAATTGTAGAAAAAATGTAGTGCAGGTTTTTGGTGCTGAATTGATAGAGCATTCCCATGAATTTTATTTCAGCAGTTCTGTTTCTAGAAATTAGATTGAATGAAAATGGTAGGTACCACTAACTAGTTACGAATTGAATGTGAAGACTTTTTTTCTCATTATGTTAGAGAAGCTCTCAATAAGATGCATTTTTGAAGCGCTATCGAGAAGTATTTTACGATACCATAGCTGCACACATTTTATTTTTTAAAAATATTCAATTTTCGCTTCATGATTCATGTGTTTTCTTGCAATCTTCTCAGAATCATATCTGATTCATTGTATTCATTGCAAAGTAAAGGTAAGAACTGTTTTGTCTTAAATGTTACTTTAAACAAGGAGACTCGGTAATGTGCGTTCGCACATAAAGTTCCGACCCCGCTCATCCACATATTTGGCATAAATGTCTACCCAATGTGGAACAGGTAGAAAACCCCGAATATTCAAGGGTTTTTCGAAAAAATATGTTTGAACAAAGATTGCCTCCAACGCAAATATTTCAGTAGAGTAAAAAATGCTGCATTAGATTCATGAGATCAGTCATTAATAGGAAAGCCAGTAAAGACAAACAATAAAATCAAACAACAATAACAACAAACATTAATTACATCCAAAACTTTATATCCATTTGAAAAAAACTTATTAGCAAGCACAAAATATTGTTGGATAAAGGTGACACTAAACAAAATAACCTGTGATTCACTAGATAATATATCGGACCACTCAATTAAAAGGCAACAATTAGACAAAAAAGAACAAAGAAATTGGCTTAATTTTTTAATAACAATTAATTTCAAAGTAAGGAAAACCATTAGATGGCAAATGAAAACATCCAATATGTTTATGATCTCTATAGGAGGCATTAAGAATAGTCAATCAGCAATTTTTAAGTGGTTACAAAAAGAACAACAAAAAGAGACAACAAAAAGAAATTCAATTAAAGTTTGCGAGAAAACGCTGTCGAAGCCGTAAAGCCATAATTGGCCCCTCAAAATATGTTCAGTTGAGCATTCTTTGAACACCAAAAATGTGGTACTGGCCTTCTCATTAAACAGAATAAGTAACAAGTAAAAAGAGAAAAAGGACAAAATTAATTAGCGCTTGTTTTTTTTCGAAAACAATTGTTTTCAAAGCCCTGAAAGCCATTAGCTACAAAATGAAAAAATTAAATTGGTTCACGTACTCGTCCAAAGGAAGCGCTTGAGAATTTTCATAAGTCAGAATTTGTCTTACGTCTGCAAAAAGAGCGTTAAAAAACGACAAAAATTAAAAATTAGTTTACTTTTTTTAAAACATTAGAATTTTTACGCTTGCACCTTCCATCGACAACAATAATGTCATATTTGACCTGTAATTATCGAGACTAGGTAACAAATAGACAGAAAACAACAAAAATGAGATTTTAAAGAACGTTAAAAAGAGTTTTTCTTATTTTTGAAAACAATTGTTTTAAAATTCATGAAGGCCATCAGCTATCTACTCATTTCAGAACAAAGGCTCACTTATTTTTTTTATTGAAATGCCAATGAAACCTGTCATTATACAGGTAGTTTCATACGAGTAAAAAGTCAAAACAAAAACAACAATCAAAGACAATTGTAAAAAAAGTTAAATTAAAATCCTCGAGAAAGCGGTGTCGAAGCCGTTAAAAACATATGATATGCTTTTCAAGACTTTTATTTGTTGAATTGTCCCTTATTTTGAACGTCAATAATGCAAATTTTGCACTGTCAATAATGTGATAATGTGAAAAAAAAAACGAGAAAAAAAGATGAAAAAAATGTGATATCGAGTAGTATCAAAGCCAGAAAACAATAACTTAACGGTTAAAACCGATAAAATATTTTAAATTTGAGAAAGAAGAGGATGAATAACCATTCTTTCTTGGCTGACACTAAGCTATAAGTTGACCAAGCTAAGAGAAAAATCGTGGCAAAGTTCAATCAGCAATTGTTCTTTTGAAAAGCAAACATTTTTTAAAGTCAAAACGACCAAAAAATTTCGAGTAAGGACACAATAATTCGGATCTGCTTAGAAAGCCATTTGGACCTATAAAAATAAGATTTGAGTTGAATTGTTCTGTTCGTTAATTAAAATATAAAAGTCTTAATATTTTTTTAAAAAGACCGACTGATAACAATCCGAGTTATATATCGATTTTAGCAGTCCAAGAATGCTCAAAAACCAACCCCGCTACTGCTGTTTGTCCATTTACAGCACTCAATTGTTTCAAATGCTTGAGATCTAAATGATTTGTTAGTTAAAAGATCAAAAATAAATGCTGCGTTTTTGATTATTATACAGTAAAGTTAGCAAAAAACGGGAAAGTTTTGATTCTAGACTATCCTCAATGGAAGTGAAAATAAAACTAGCTGCATTTGTAGTTTACAAGTATTGTGTTTGTTGTTTCGGGGGTGTTTAAAGTGGGCAAATTTTATCAAAGTGGACTAAAGAAGCCTCTTTCGGTCAATTTTTGATGAAAAAGGCTGAATTTCGAAATATTTAGCCAGAAATTTGGGGGAGAAAAGTTATATGAAAATCGTCAATACTACTTTTTCTGCCTCTAAAAATAAAATTAACAGTACTGTTCTTAACAAGTTTTACAATTTACAGCAAAATTGACGAAATTTTAGGCGAAATTCCGAAAAATGTGAATAAAAACATCGGAAATTCGTCAATTATTCACAAAACTTTAACTATCGATAATACTAAATTCAAAGAAATCTTACTATTTTCATCTTCTACGCTGGAGGGGCTTTATAATGATACCACTCACAACTCTGTACGATGAATACATCGATCGGTCAAAATTGTCTGAACAAAAGAGATCCCATTTGAGTATATAGTTCCTCCCCCCTCAAGAGGTCGGAACAATAATCATAGTATGTTCAAACGAGTGTTTTATTCGGTTCACTAATTTTTTTAAATACTTCGCTATTTGAACTTTTTGTGTCATATAAAGTTCACGACAAACAAAACGTTTCCAAGTAGATTAATAAAAACAAAATTGAGCTGAAAAAGCAGCAGCAGTTTTCCGGTGAACTCAGCTTTAGAAATTTTGGATAAAAAAGATGTTTTTTTAATTAATGAGGAATAAATTACCTGAATTATTATTTGCAAAATTTTTCCATTAATCGTAGGACTACAATTCTATAATAAAATTTATCAGAAAAAAATATTTTCATCAGTTTTATCAAAAAATAAATTTTCAACAGTCTTAGCGTATATTTAATATTTTAATGAAGAAAGTCTGACAGCTGTGATTTATCCCGAGGTGTACACTATGACTAGCGTCATCAAAAACTATCAGTTGTTTTCATACTGAGCAGTTTCTCGTCGTTGAAACAAGAACGTTCAAACTCAGAAAACTTATGTTTGCTGCGTTGCTAATGTTCTTGATAGAAATCTTAACTTCATTTTTTTTTAAACTGAACGGTTTTCAAATATTTGGTCGTCTTTATCATTTCTGCTTCTTCAATTATGCTCAGATCATTCTCTGAAATCTGTTTTAAGTTGTCGTCTTTAAAGAACTCTCTTACTTTCTTGAAATATTGTTTGTTTTTTATTCTGTCGGAACCGAAAGTAAACCAAAATCAGCAATTTTTTTTATTTTACTCGTAAAACTGAGAAATGATTGCTTGAAGAAATTAATCAGTTGAATAGAGACTATAAACCTTCAATAAATCTAATTAAATTTCTCAAACCATTGCTTAGTTAAATTAATACAGTGAATATAACTATCGTGATTTTCTTTGATTTAATGATATCACATATACCACTTACCAGTTGGACATACCTTTTAATCAACACCCTCGGGCTATCTCATTTTTTGACAGGTCATCTGAGTCTCAACAGCGATTGTAATTTGATCTAAATATCTCTTATTGTAAACTTCGCAAGTAGTATTGATCACCACTAGTTCATTTGGCCGAAAGAAAAAAAAATTGAAAAAAAGTGAGCGTATCTATGAATTAACGATCAGCTTAAATTTCTTACAGTTTTTACGTGCTTTAGATCCGCAAAACGAAGTTTTTCAAAAAAAAATGTGCTCTAAACTATGTGGGGTTAAGCTCATATTGTCATCAACTAGACAATAATTGACTTGAAGGCTACGAAAAACCCGTCACGGTTAGCCTCAATTTTGCAGTTTTCACTTTTAACATCATGTCTCTGTCCAGTAGGTACTTGAAAAAAATTATAAAACCCAAACCATCTTGGCCGAACCAAATTATTGTCACTCAGATAATATATTAATATATATATATATATATATATATATATATATATATATATATATATTCCGGAGGAAAATAAGTTGTATTGACTCGATAAAAATGCTAAAAACTATCATTTTTTTGCAATTTCAAATCATTGAAAATCTGCCCAATCTTTGGAAAAAGCATCGAGATCATTGCATTTATAAAATCTTCCCAAGCTCATAGTTGCCTAAAAATGAAATTTTTCCATAGGGCTTACATTTTGTCAAGATTATTCATGGATAAAAGTAACCTAAATACACAATTTTGAGCATGCAATTAGCCTAAAATTTTGATTCTAGAATTTTATAAGTAATTATTGAAGCGCTGTTCAAAGAATTATTTATTCCTGCGAACAGTGAAGTGAGTAATTGCAAAACTATTAATTATCTTCGCAATCCACAATTGGCATCGGGCGGGACATTTCTGAAATTAATCACCAATATATTTTTTAAGATTTTTTTTTCATTTCAATCTAATTTACACAATCATAGCTATTTCGAAAGAGTGGCTTACACCTTGAAATAGAGTGACAGAAAATTGTCCAAGCCAGGATACCGCTTTGCAGTAAGTTGGAGGCGCATACAATCAATTTTGATTGAAACTCAAACTAAATTAGCCTAGTGTCAATGTTTCCCTTACACGCTTAGAACTCAAATCTTAAAACATGGGTCGTGAAACCGCCCGACAAAATTGAGTATGTAAACTCGACTGTCCGCAAATTGGCCGCTACATGGAAAAGAAGTTACGTGGAAAAAGTTAACAAAGAAAAGGGTACCGGGTATATGGAGGAAAAAAGAAAAAAATAAGAAAAAAAATTGTTTATTTTCTACATTCTTCCATAAGTATTGCTATAACAATTATAATTTTGTGGATAAAAACCATCTTGCGAATTTCAAATTAGGTTAGGGCAGAGTTGAGTGTCAATACGGACTAAAATTTGATGGTGCGCTGAACAGAAAAATGTTTAATTAGAGAGTGTGAAACAACTTTTGTGTGACAAAACGCAGATTATTTTGATAGAGATTATGAAAAATTTTGTCATTATTCCCAAAGTAATCGTAATGGTTTCATGCTCAACTGCAAACTAAAGTTTTTCTATTTAAAGCTCAGTTTCCGAAAAAAGGTACTCGAATTTCACTTACAATAATTTTCAGCCTTGCATCACAATGCAAGATATGTCTTGAATCTTACAAATTCTTAATATGCCAACGTTAATTTATACAATATTTATTTACATGATAACTGCTTTTTCCAAAAAGTTGTGAAAATAATGCGACTCAATCAGTAAGTCTCAAATAGAGATTACTATAATCCTTTTCTTGCTTTAAAATTCTTACAAAATTCTGTTATTACAAAATTAAACTTGCCTACAAATAAAGTGGCTCCAACTTACAAACCATTTCAAACTATAAATTATAAATAACTACAGACCCCTTTTACTACATAATAAGATGTAAAAAAAGTCGAAATCAGCTTCAAAAGGGGACAAATCACTCTAAAACTTTGTCCGGGTAGACGCTTTTTAAGCTTTTAATTGTCGTGACAACAATTTTCAGTCATTGAAAAGTGGAACGAACATCTGTAAACTAGATAACTTACTTTACAAAAAATGTAGTTGATATTTTAGTTTTGGAAAAGACCGTGGTCGACTCTGCATTGGGAATGGAAGGACCGTGGTCGACTGATATCGGGTATGAAAAGACTTTGAGCAGTCTTCAATGCTTGGGCTAACTTGTTTGCCCAATAACACTCGGGATCTATTATGTTTCGACTGATAAAGCTCCAGTCAACCATTTGCATACCAAATTATGGCTTTATTAATTAAGCTTGTTGAGTTAATTTTTTTGAAGTCGTTTTCGGCTAGATGCAACACCGACTAAATGTACACAAAGCGTGTCTTCTGACAATACCACCAAGTTATCATTAGAAACTTGAGTAAGTTATAACTATCGGAGGATTGGCAAGTATAAATTACAGTCCAAGCTAAAAAAGCTGTAGATTAACTAACTTAATTGTCCGCGAAGAGACCATTTTTTACATGTGTCTTTTCTTCTTTTTTTTCTACTCGATTCAAAATCTTGTTATAATTTGTGAAAAAGATTTAAACAATACATGAACTGCGTTCTAATGGTAGATAATATAAAAGGAATATGGTAAGTCCGTGTAAAAAGCGTAAGTTTTATTACAATGAGCCGTTTTAGCTCTCTTAATAGAGAGAAAAAGCAACATTAATTACGATTACAGTCGAGAATTTTATGCTTCGGTTGCAAATTGACGACAAATTTATTGAACAGCTGAGCTAACCAGGCATGAAAACAATTTTCACGCCGCGTCTGAATTATTGATGCGATTTTATTCCAAACATATTTACCTATGGCTTCGAATTGTTATATCGTTATTATTTTTAGTGATTGATTTTTTTTTCACCAGAGCAGGTAGGGACTTTAGAACTATGTAGCTTTCAAATTATTTGTACATTTCTACATAAATTCTTCCAGATTTCGTGGTTGTGGATGAAAAAATATTGCTCTCAAAAATGTGTTGCAAAAATTTCATTAATTTAATTTGAAACTTATTCGGGAAATTGGTTGTCAAGCAAATTGGTGGATAGCCAAAAGCAAACATTGTTGTCAATTGTGAAAAATTTTGCAGTCAGTGTTCTTTGCAAATAAGCGAACACCAATTAAAATATAACGGCTTCTGAAAAATGGATTGGCAGAAATCAATTATCAGATAAGTGTATCTATCATTTGGTGTTTTCACATGGGATTGCGCTTTCAAAAATTACAAGCAAATTATGTATCTTTTCCAATTCTTGTGTCATTTCAACCCTCTCGTTTGGTGAAACTTGGACAAAAATTAGCAAAACAAAAGAATGGAAAAAGATCTCAATAATGTTTTCGTTGTATTAATCTCTATTCCTTAGAACTATATTATGGTAATTTGGAAAAAGAATAGAATTAAACTACATAAAACAAATACAAAAAAAAACAAAATCTTAAAACTCACTGTGTTACTTCAATGTACTTTCTTGTGAAGAGCAGTGTTCGGGGCTCTGTGTAACTTTATTTTCTCAGTTGGAATTTGCTTAATTTCCATAAAATTTCATCGTAAATTAGTTATGATTAGATTATAAACTAAATAAAGAATCCAAGGGTTCAATCTTCGGATTTCCTTGGTAAAAGTATAAAAACGATAAAAAAGAACAATCATTCAGATTCAAAGTTTCTTCATTCATTTTTTCTGCGACAGTTTTTTCAGATCACGTTTTAAGATTGTAGGGTTTTGTATTTAGAACTGGTTAACGCTCGGAGAAATACTACCATCCGAAATCCTAACACGAAAGGTTTATTTTTGGCAGAAAAGTTTTCTTCAAAAATTATTCAAACTGTCTCGGGCATGAAGTCAAGTTAGGTTTTATCAAAAGATCCCAATCTCTGTTTTTTGAGTAAAAAAATGTTTGCCATTTTTGAAATATATATACCAACATGCACCAATTTTCTCAGCCAATCAGACTCAAGTTTTTGAATACGCACAGAAATCGTTCCAATTTACGTAAAAAGCTCGAAAAAAGTTCGTTTATTATAATTTTAGGTAATCCTAATAAAAAACCTATCAAATAAGACAAGATCCGGCTATATATTTTTCGGGTTTTTGAATTCATCGGTACAAAATGGTGACTGGCAGACAAAATACCGGATTTGCTATCAGACAAAATACCGGCCAAATGAGCATCAAAAATTGCCGTGTAAAAAACCACTTGTTGGTCCTATTGCTGTAACCTTTATACGTTAATGCCATTATATTGTCTTGGGTTGTTAGTTCATAAAAAAACGTTTTGATTGATTTTTAAAGAAGATTGAATTGACCTTGGAGAGAGTAATTCACCTTTATTATGGAGCCGCTCCCGGCTTACCAATTGTTGCTGTGATAAAGTTATTAATTGGCTTTAAACACGACTGCAAGAAGTTCTCCTGCTGAACCAGAGTTTTAATAATGTCTTAATGAGATTGCACAAGACAATCTTATGTTGTTATATGACAATTGTTTGAGTTCGTTGTCATGTTAGAGTCACCTTTATTTTCGCTGGGTTCACCTCTCATCCAACCAAATATGTTGCTCAAGTATCATTCAATTAACTCAGGCATCTATCCGTAGTATTTGAATATTAAGTAATAGAGGGCAAGGTGCCTAAAACCAAATGCGATGCATAGTATAAGACGGGAAATTTTATATGCAGTCAGTATTGTTAAGAGGACGCGACTTAAAGAGTCAGAAAGAAGCAGCGTTGATCATCACCAATTCCTCAACAAGAAGCGACGTGAATGCTAGCGTGGTGGAACCCTTTGGTCATATTCCTGAGTGCGGGGGCGGGGATGTTCAGCGTTTTGGAAGAACTGAGGATCTTTCTCATGTCCACTAAACAGAACATTGGATTGGAGATAATGTCGGATGTGATTACGAGATAAAACTGTTACGAAGACTTTTTGGGACTTTGACTCATTCTTTTTAATTTGGCTGCATAATCCTCATTTACACGGCAATAAACCATCCCATTAAAAAATCAAAAGTGTTTACAATTGGTTTATTGATGGCACCGGTCACCATTAAACCCCTCAAATTTATTTCTTACACATAGAAACAAGCAATTCAAAAATTTTTTCGTCAAGCTTTGAGAATTTTAAGAAAATGGTTTATTCGGGTTGTATATCAAAAATAACATCTGACGTAGAAAAATGAGAGAAAATTTTGCTATATTATTCAGTTGTGAAGATTTTGATCAATTTTGACGCAACTAGAAAAAAGTTAGAAAATCAATACCTAATATTGATAAACCATATTTTCGAGCATAAAACCGTCACCGTCCAGTTTACTGGATTATCGTTCCTTAATCAAGAATTCTTTTAAAAAATGACCAAAATTGGAAAAAAGAATTGGACAAAAATATAAGTTTTTGACAAATTTGTCAAGTTATCTCTTTTACAACTTGAAATTTTGTCCAATGAGCAAAACTCAACACAGAAAACGTGTGAAAAAAATTCACAACCTACAGCTTAGAAAATCACTACAGCAAAAAAATCACATTGCCAAGTTTTCTCGTTGATCGATTCAATATCGTACCGTCCGCGTATCTTTCCTGCTTTAACATTTCAAATCTCCGTGTTCCGTTCAATTTTTTCAATTTTCAACAATTTTGCTCTCTCAAAGTTTCCCTTTCCATTTCACATCCGATCGTTCCGTTTTTTTTTGCGTTCAACGTCGTATTTCTCCGCTTCGTATATTCCTTTGATCTAAGTGGCCCATTGCCGTCAAGTTAAAGTTTAGTCTGGACGTTTTTCAAGCCAATATTGACCAGTATTATGAACTGGCTCGTCAAGTTATGTCATGGAACCGTATGGAATTGTACGGCGAGTATAAGCAAATTGACCAACAATTCTTTAAACAAATCTTTGCTCACTGGCCCCGGCTTGCTTCAGAACTTAATCCAATTACTACTCAGATTTCGTTAACATCAATTTTTCGTGTTCGCAGATGTCGAGGGTACGTTCCTCCAGGTTCGTGTCCCAGACCGTAACCAGCCTTAAATGGATTTTTTGTGTTGGGAGGAATCCGCTATCAGTACACGCCCCATATTTTCGGGCCAAACACTCGCCCACTTGTGCTAACTATGCAATGAAACGCATGGCAGGAGACATCTTAGGTAAATAACTGGAAGCAACCAAAGCCGTCCTTTAAAACTTCTACATCGGAGGCCTTTGAGAGAACTCTCTATAGATCTATGGAATTGGCTCATCTTCTCAGTCCAGGTGGGTTCAAGCTTACTAAGTTTGTAAGCAACGTACAAAACTAATGGGTCACCGCATTCTACCAAACCAAAAGTAATCGTGTCATCAGAGCAGGAACTTTTGCATGTGCTTGCTTTGAAATGGAATCACAACAATGATACTCTAGTTTTGAGTCGAGGTACCTCCAGTACACTAATTAACTCTTTATCTCAGCGCTTGGTACTCAGCCTAGTGTCTAAGTAATTCGATCCCATTGGTCTAGTGGTACCATTTTCTGTTAGTGCCCGACTGTTACTAAAGTACATCTGGCGTGTCGGTGGGCAAAATTGGGATGAAGGGCTGTCAAAAGTCACCGTTGGAAGGTTCCTTGAATGGAGTGTGGAACTATTTTTCGGGAATCTTCGAACACCTGGAATTGCATATGTTTTGAGATGGTTCGCAAGAAGTTTTCAATGCCGTTGCTTTTCTCCGAGCTCGAGTAACTATTTTGAGTGGATCCCCAAACGGAGCTGACGTTTGTCGTGGTTGAATCTGGTGTAGCACCTATAAAACTGATGACAGTTCCAAAGCTTGAATCTTAGGCAGAACTACTGGCTGCTCGCTTGAAACAGGATATCTGTTGAACTCTCACAGTGAATGTCAACAGGGTTTTCATGTGGACCGACAGCACTACTGTCTTGCAATGGCTTAATTCAGCAACCAAGCACCCCATTTTTATTGCAAACCGTGTTAGCGAGATCTTTGAAAACACTAGCCTTGATAAATGCAACCATATTGCCTCAAGTGATAACCCAGTGGTTGCCGGAACTCGTGGTTTGTCAGCTGATGTTTTGCACGAAATCAGCTGGATTTAGAGCCCAGATCTTCTAAGAAATAAGGAATTCCCGTTCGAACCAAGCACTGAAGTAAAAATAACATCAAACTTGTTATGGCAACCAAATGGAATTTTAAAACTAACACATCATTGGCCGCATCAGCAACTGCGCCACACAAGGAACCGCCTCCGCAATTAACACCATTCTATTAGTTCAGTTCTTATCAATGGTTTCAACGGATAACAAAATACATACTCCTTCTGTTACCCTCCCATGAATTCTACCGTAATGCGATTGTTTCATAATACATCCCACTGAATTTGACGAAGCCAAGCGTCATCTTCGGTATCTCTTTCTAGGAGAATCTTTTTTAAAATACAAAAGAGAAGATCTCCTGGAAATTAAAACCGCTAACTGGAGTAACCCTATTGTCCCGTTTTCCGCCTTCGGCTAATCAAAAGCTGGCCGCTTCAAACGGCTCGTCGAAGTTGATTTTGATGTAAAACATCCAATCGTACCTCGCGCATGCTATATATTTGTAAATCAGTTTCTGCAGCATACCCCCGTAAAAACACCATCAAAGCGTTGACTATCTGAAGGCTAAGGTACAGGAACGTTATACCATCCTTAAGTTATGATCCTCACTGCGTTTGATTAAATTCAACTGCGTCACGTGAAGCATGTTCCGCACTTTACACTATTCAACCCATCATGGCAGACCTCCCATTAGAAAGACTCGCATACCAATCTCTTTCCTTTACCAACATCGGCGTTGACTAATTTAGAGCATTTTAAGTTACTGTGTGCGGGACTACCGAGAGGAGATGTGGTTTTGTCTTCACATGCTGAACTACTCGTGCCCTTCATGTTGCATGTTGAAATTGTTCGGTCCATGGACGCCAGTAATGGTAATGGAACGGTTTGTCTCCCGTCGGGATACACCTGAAACTATTTGTTCAGACAAAGGTACTAACTTCGTTGGTGCGGAAAAATAACTACGCCAGAATTTTGAAAAGTGGAATACTAAAAATATTCCAGCGGAACTTGTACTTAAAAGCTTTAAAAAGAGGTTCAACCCACCCAACGCGCCACACCGAAGTGGCATCTGGGAGAGGCTAGTACGTAGTCTCAAGCGAAAACCTTACACCATCCTTGCTGCTCGTCGTCACTGACGAAGTCTTGAACACTACTTTTTGTCTCGTGGAATACGCACTTAATCGCACAACCGTTAACGCCCGTAAGCACCGACATGTCTAAACTAGGCGCAATAACCCCTAGTCATTTTCTACTCGACGACCAAGCAATTTCAATTCCGTCAGTCGTTGGCTTTGACGAATTTTTTCACCGTAAAGTTACGCACGCGCAAAGTCTCAAGTTAACACTATTTGGTCTCGTTGGATCAAAAAGGACGTCCCAACACTGAATCGACGTTCTAAGTGGCAAACGCATGCCGAGAATCACCTAAAGACTAGATACTTGTTTGTGTAGTTGAAGAGACCAACCCTAGGGTTTACTATCTTACTGATCCAGTTTTTAAACTCCGTTACGGTTCCGACAATGTCCCACGCTCCACCGTCTTGCACACATCCACGGAATCGCTCTTCCGCTCGTAAAATTGGTACACTTTCTCCCAACATCTCCTGAGCAGCGAATGATACTAAGAAGTTAAACGTTTGCCATTTGCGAAAAATATATAACAAAATGCGACATTTTTCTCATCCAATCAAATTCAAGTGTTTAAATACGCCCAGAACATGTTCCAATTGACTTATAAAGCTCGCAAAAATTCGTTTAACATATTTTTATGGAATGCTAATTAACAAACCTATCAAAGAAGTCAAGGTTTGGCTCTATATTTTTTGTAATTTTGGATTCATTGGTACAAAATGGTGAATGAGCTTGAACTGATTTGTAATCAGACAAAACACCGGCCAAATGAGCATCAAAAATTCCCATCTTAATAACCACTTGTTGGTTATTAAGACGTCAGTTGGTTATTATATGGCAAAGCATTTATCTAAAAAATCATCCTCACGAATCTCGGGTTCTTGGCCCCAAAATATTCAAAATTTAAACTTTTTTTTGTCAAGAAACAGTAACTTTACTGAAAAACGACTACCTCTCTCTCTCTCTTACTGTTACTCAATTTTAAGTTCCTCCACGATGTCAGACTTATACTTGGCCATCTAAAATTTTGATCTCACAACAACTAACAGTGCTGTGTTCCTGTCTCTTGGTAACTACTCGACTCGCATCGTAATAAAGCTTTTAGGCAAACAAAATTGTTCAAAATGCTGCTCTGAATACGGATATTGTGCTTCACTTACGTAATGTTTGTCTTGGCTTGAAATGAACAATCAGTTAAGCCTGTTCTCCTCCTTTCATATTTGTTAACTTCTACTGGAGCTATTCAAACTACAGCAAAAGCAGCATCAGACGCCACTAATTAATCAATCGGTCAGCCTCTCAACTCAAAATATTTGCAATGTTTGGAAGTTTTCCATCCCACCATTTGTAGTTATAAAAGAATTTTGCCAAAAGTGACAACAAAGACGCTTTCCCTGTGTTTTTCATTGATTCCGTGTCAAGTTTGATCATGCTGGGGTACAGACCTAACTATTAACTATTTTCTTAGATTTTCTTAACTAAATAACTATTTTCTTAGATTTGGTCCCCTCGGGAAATTTCTACAAGACTCCTTTTTTTCAATATTTATCAAAATTGCCAAATGGCGCTGAATTTCAATTCTTCAGTCTTACCAACAATTAGTTCGGAACTGGTTTTCGAAAATCAGTTTTTTGAATCTTTATGAATCGAATCTTTTGAATCAAATACCTTTTTTAATTTTGACCCACAGTGATAGACGAGGTTTTCCAAATTCTACACGGATATAAAAACTAATGGCTCTTTTCCGTTGGTGCCCTCCAATACGTTATGCATCCCCTGCTACAGAGCACTTGTCATTACATAGAAAATCATTATGTAATAATATGGCACGTGCGTCTGGGGATGCAGATAATATGCAACCACAAAACTCGGAGGGGAGTACAAACGGAACAGATCCAAACTGATTGATGAAAACCATTATATTCTCATTTTTGTTGCAGGAACAGACAATATATTAGATCAAAAGTTTTTGAGAGATAAAATTTTGCAAAGAGTGAATCTTGGAACTTCTTACAGTATTGTAACACAGGCCATCAGTTGCAGGCATTCGATTAATGAAAACATTTTGTGCTTTTAGTATTCTTTTTTGCGTGAAGTTATCCATCAAATTGAACTCTACAGAATCTTAATTTTACCAGTAAATGTGGGATACAGTATTTAGATAGAGTTCAAGATCACCATTTTTGTCTATCGGACAAACAAAGGCTTACTTATCTCCAATGATTATTTTGATCTTTTCGGTTTGTGCCCCACCCCAGTACGTTATGCTCCCCCTAGTTATAGAGCACTTACCATTGAATAGTAAATCTTTATGTAAAGATTTTGCACATGCGTATGGGGGATGCAAATAATATGCACTCACTAAAGCTGGGGGAGGGGGGGCTCAAACGGAGAAAATCCGGGAATTTTAGGTTATCTGACCAGTCAGCGGGGGGGGGGGGGGGGGTTATAATGGAAAGGCCCGATTGTTTTACGTAAAAAGCAGTGTCATTTCTAGAGTTATCATTCTTAAACTTAAAACTAGTTGGAAATTTAAAGTATTTCTCCCATATGCTTTTACCTTGACTTCAAATTAAATATTAGGAATCTCATATGTTTATAATTGTTATTGAAATCAACGAAAACCTATATTTAACTTCCTTCTTGTTTTAGTTTCTTCTAACACATAAGTTATATTGTCGGCTTATGCATTCCTATAGCATTTCTTTGAAGTTAGAGCCTGAAAATGAACAGTTTATTCTTCACACTCTATTGTGAAACTCTATCAAATCCTCAAATTCTTGTTTCAATTCGGTTTAAATTTCTTCTGTTTTGTCTAAGAGGAATAGAGTATCGTATAGATATTTGATATTTACTGGATCTACGCCAGATATGGAGGCCAATTTTAACACGAAACATGCTATGAAGTCACGAAACATACTGAGAAATTGACATAGTTTAAAGGAAAACTTAACTCTCCTCAATTACACGACAATTTTTGAAGCTAAGTGATAAAATTTATTATGTTGAATGTATTAAAAATCGGGCGCTTTCTATTATAATTAAAACCACGTAAAACAAGTTGCCCATTTTCGAGGTTGAGGTATCGTATTTTGGTGTCCCGCTTTTTCACCCCTATTCATTTAACCCCCTATCATTTAACCCCTCTTTCATATAATTGATTAATGTTTATGTGAATGAAAATACCAATAACTTAATCATGAGTATCATGATAGTGCTACCCTAGCCCCCTTTAAAAAAAGGGATAGCAAATACAAGTACAAAAAGTGGGATACAAAATCTGAATACAAAATATCCCTAGAAGTTGATTGTTTGATTGAGGTTGAAATGATTTGCCATAAGACTCAACGTAAAGTCTGCAAGGCTCGGGTATGGTTGTATGTGATCTTGCAAGATTACCGTCGGCTTCGGACTAGGGAATTTTAGAATATATAAAGAAGAGACGATTTTCAAGAGCACTTCAGAGCTGATAAAACTGGTCATTTTCGACCGGTGTTTTAGGGACCAACCACAAAAACGTCTATCCCATCAAAAAAGTCAAAAGTGATTGAAAAACGATCGCATCTCTTGAAAATTAAGAGAATAACTCATGAAATGTAAGCTGTTTTTAACGCTTTACCAGTCTCAAACGCAAGTTTATAACTATTTTAAACCAAAGGAAAAATTGAATAGCATTCCCTGAATTGCAGCCAGACAGATAGCACAAATTCAAGACTTTATAAATCCTGAATAACAAGGTGGCTTTCATTCAAGAACAACAACAACAACAACCTTCTTACATAAGGGCCGCAATAGCACCACCAGAACACAATGAATATATTTTACATCGATATTTTGAGCCATTGTTTACATTTTTATGGCAGGTGTTATTCCGGAAACTTAATTGAGGGGAAAAATATTTCATTCAGTTGCAAAAAATAACCCAAATATTATTCTCAATTGCGGCAGCCCAGTAGTTAATCCCAGCCTAAATTCTTTGTAAGTACTCACTTATAATTTCGTGTTGTAACTGCGAAAGATTTCTTGACGTTGTTATAAATACCCCCCTCCCCCACCCCGGGCTTGGACGTTGTGTAGTCGTTAAAATATCAAATTCTAACTATAAACATCCAGTGTTTATCAAAATAATAATCAAGATTCCTCTTCCAAGCAGATTTAGAAGAAAATCTCAGATTTGCCGAATCTCTTTTTAATTGAAATCTTTAAAATTGATTAATGCAATTTCGATTTGAGTATTGTTCTCTCATTCAAAATTCTATATTTCATCTAATTATCGCTTGTTTTACTTTTTTTGCAAAAGTGCCTTCACACTAAACGTTCTTGAAATTTTGAGAAAAGTTACATTTCAATCAAATTTGAATCCATTTGAAAAAAGAATTTTCGGAGACGTCAATTTCAGGTCCAACACTTAGTATGCTGTATAAAATGAGATATGTTTAGGTTCAGCAATTATTCTGCTCTTTGAACTTAAACTTATCAATGAATATCGAAATGTGCGGTCAATTTTAGACGCTGTGAACTTAATGCCATAGGTGCTAGTTCAAATTAGTTGGGGAAACTGGGTAAATTATCCTGGGTAAGTTTCCAATTTCAAGTCAAGTTTTGGGAATTCGAACAAAGCGGAAATTTATTTTGATAAATGGTTGTGGCACCCGGGTGAAAACATATCTTATCCGGCCTCAGATTGTTATCTCGACTGTTTGTTCACGCTTGCTGTAAGTTTTTCACACGCTTCAGTTTAATCAATTGTTATTCAAAGTTATTCTAATTCTGAGAAAAAAAACTGCCAAACCAGATTTGCCAAATTCACGTTTCAGGTACATATAACGTTATACAGTTACTTTGACAGTTATATTTTTGTTTCATTTTGTCGTTTAATGACTATAGGTTCCTTTAACCGCTCCTATTTCTCTTTGTTTCGTATAAATGTGAACTTCTATTAAGTTTTTTAATGGCTTTTTAGCTCTCATGAAATTCAAGGTCATCGAGGTCCTTAAATTTACGAACCATGACAATAGCAAACGTTCGAATAAATTTTTCACATGTTGAAGTGAAAGTTATCGTTTACTAATTTTCTCAACAGTTTGAAACGGTTTGAAGTGCCCTTACCACAAAAAACAAATATTTATCTATATCCTTTAAAAAACACTCAATGTAACTTTCGGGTTTTGTGGAAGAAAACGACAATGTGAGTTTCCACCCAAATCAATAAAACACACAATTACTCAAAAAATTTTGTTTTAGTTTAAAGAAGTTACAGAGAGAAAATTACTCATCTCCAATTAGATTTACAATTTTATTCGACTCTTCGGTCTCAACTATATATATCATTTTTTTTTCTTTTTTCAGCCTTTCATTGATTTGAATAAAAGATTTTAAAAAAAAAATGTTTGACAAGAAGACTCAATCAACTCAAATATTAGTAAACAATTTTTCCTAAGTCAATCGTTAGGTAAAAATGTTTATTTCTTAAGCCATTATGTAAACAAGTATAGACAAAGTTTTTTGAAAAAAATAATAAAACTTCTATAAGTTAAATAATTTTTTAAAATTTCTATTCTGGCGTCGAGTAGTCAGCAAAAAAATATTCACCAAAAAAAGGTCGATAGGGGTTTCTAAAAATTTTTTCTTATGAAATATTTTATTGAAAACGATGTCTCAAAATCTTTGGATCGACATCCAAAGCTCCTTCCCTGTTAACTGCAGATTTCCGAACTTGGTTTCGTTTTTACGGATACTTACCAATGAAATTAACATAGCCAATGGTTTCTAATGCTTGTTTAACAGATTGTGATTGCAAATTCTATTGTGTGTATTAATTTTTCAAAAAATTTTACTCAATTTGGTTTCTCATTCAGATCTATTTTTAGCGCACTTCCTTAATATAGATTGTCGAAAACACTTAACATATTGTATCGTTTTTTTACTACTAGTAAGATATTTGCTCACTGAAAATTGTAATGGAAGTATAAAAATTCCTCCTTAAGTGTACTCAATTAACCACAGTATTCTTCTCTCATCCTTCCAAATACGGAAAACATCTTCCCTGTTGGCATTTTTAAAAAGTGTTTTGCAAACCTGATTTTTTTTATCTGAAATCACATATGAGCCCTTAATTTTTTTAAATTTTAAAATTATGGGTCACTGACTTATTACTTTGATTAAAAAAAGACATTCAAACTATTTCAAAAAATGCCTGACTTTACCTATAAAATTTTATATCACCGAAAAGAGACTTACTGATTGACATTTGGAAAATTTGAAGCAGAAGCAAGTTCACGATTTTGCATTTGCAGCATAAATTTAGATTAGAAGAGTTCTTCTTATAAGTGAAGAGTATGCTGACTTGTTAAATAGCTTTAAGCAGTACACGTTTCGTTCTAAAAATATGAATTAAATACTTAAAAATGTACAAGTTGATCAAAAGAAGGACGCGTTTAAACCATTAAAATTTGTTTTTAAAGCAAAACAGTTTGCCAAATCGTTAATGTAATTTGTTGAAAGCAGTATTTCACATTTTTGTTTAAAATGTCTAGTATTTTTTGATTACTCGAAAATGATGTGAAAGACATGCCAGCTGTGTAAATATATTTCTAAATGAGAGTTTATTAAACTGATTAAGCAATCAGTTGTGCATCAAAGCTTCGTCTTTGATCTCGTTTGAAATGCGGCGACATGTGCTCCGAAACTCTATTTTTTCTGACCGAGTTAACTGTAAAATATTTGATAATTACCTATTTTACGAACGTCAGGAAAATTAGTGTATTTTTTGAACTCTTATGTGATTCTCTATATCGGGTACGTATATCTGGATCACCTGTGCG
This sequence comes from Convolutriloba macropyga, assembly GCF_964194025.1. Taxonomy (NCBI): domain Eukaryota; kingdom Metazoa; phylum Xenacoelomorpha; order Acoela; family Convolutidae; genus Convolutriloba; species Convolutriloba macropyga. The sequence goes on from NC_134480.1 coordinate 23,707,215, forward strand.
CGTTTACGAAGGATAATCAGAAGTTTTTAAAATTGGACACTACAGTCATCGAATAAATACGCAATTAAAAATTGTTCGGGAGCATATTATGATGTAAACAATTGAGGTCTATAGTAGGGGTTATTGGGCACTAGAAACCAGTCATAAATGGTTTTTCCATAATTTTCGTCACTTAGCTGGTATCTTTGAGGAAAACCAAAATACTTTCTAAAATTTTAATAAATATTTGCACAGATTTTAAGCTGGTCTGAGCATTAATTTTATTTTTCGTTTTCCTGTAGAGCTATATTTGCTCAAGCCTTACTTCATATAATATAACTCTCGTATATAGATAGTAGTATGTTGAAAAATTGGAAAAATCTAATATACACTAATACATTACTTGGATGAATCTTTTCATTTGGACATTTTCGCATCAATAATGCATAAATTTGTGCATAATAAAAATGGCTCCTCGCATTTATTTTTCATCCGCGGTATTACCATAAAAGTAATATTATTCCGAAATATACAATAAGCCTGACGCGTCCAGACTCTACAATACGTTCCATACTCTATTTGTTCCTACTGGCTAAATATTGTTTCTTGCTATGAGTAACAAAATATTCTTTCACCTGTACAGAACGTGACTGTACAGCAGATGGTCTACTTTTAAACAACCAAATCTGCAGTTTAGTAACTTGGAGGTTCTGTCGACCAAATTTCTGTTTCAGGTTTTGAGGGTGCGATAGAAGTTTGTTTTCATGTTTACGTTACCAACCATGTTTAACGACTTACCGCCAGACAAATGTTCAAATAAACTGACTTGAATAATTCTGGAAAACTTTTTCGCAATAAAATTCATTTTATCATGATTGTTTAATTAAAAATTCCACATTATTGATGCGCAGAGTTATTTATTGAGTGCTTTCAAGCAAAAATAAATAAAGCTATACAGAATGCGCTTTTTACTCAAACATTGCCAAATTTTTTACTTTTTAACCTTTATTCCGTTAATATTATTTCATACCGTATTACTATGCTTTAAAAACGCGGTTTTGTTTACGAAAACTTGCAGGCAACCGAACTTAGTTACAATTTTATTTATTGTTATTTTTTATTTTTCATTTTCTGAAATTGTCCACGCACTTCCGGATGGCAACCCTGCGTATTATTGCAGCCGGTTCCCGGGTGGTCATGACGCAAAGACCAGTGAGGGGGACAATGGTTATTACATAGAAGTCAGGGATGCAGTGACAAAACTTGTGGTCTCAGAATTCATTCCGTCCAAGAAATACGAAGGTATGCCCGCAATCAGCACGCGGGTCGAGTATTGACCATTTTCCACCACGTCTAAAGACTGGGGATACGAGTGGACGCAATTTCCACTATTATTTCCACCGTTAAATCGAAATTTTGCACCCTTAATTCCTTCTCTAATTTTTAGAGGAGACACTTTTACTTCACTGCTTCCAACCATAAAAATCGGTGAACTAATGGGTGAAAAAAACCTTTTTGCACTATTTCCACCAATTTTTAACAGATTTTTAACAACTTTATCCATAAATCAAAACACAACTTATAAAAATTTTAAAAACTTAATTCCAGTATCAGGCATTAAAACAGTGGCGAAGAAAAAGAGTCATAAAAGTGAATGATGTCTGAACATAATGCATAAATTGTTTGTTTTATCCAATTTGCTCCAAAATTGAACTCATAAGCTAGCGACTAAATTCCCTGCAGCGCGTAAATAGAAATAAATTTCAACGGTTTGTTCAAACGTAAACCTTTCAAACTTCTTCCTTGATGAAATGACATCAGAAATTTCAAATGTTTACTCTAGCACTAACAATCTAATCCTGTTAGGAGATTACAACATAAATATACTCAAAGAAACTGGGAAACAATTACTAAACAACTTCATTGCAGATAACGGTCTTCAGTATGTAAACACAAAAACAGCAACATGGACAAATGGAGAAAATTTTTCTTTAATCGACCACTGCTTTATTTCTAAAAATCAAATCTTCGAATTAGATATAATAGAATCAATACTTGAAAATGATCATTTCACTATTGTATATCAATCATCATTGAAATTAGAATAGAAGCAGCAAAAGACAGAATATTTAAGGCGAGATAAAAAGAGATACACAAGAAGTAAACTTAACCGTGATATTGCTTTGCAAGACTGGTCACTAATGTACAAAATCATTGGAGTAAATGAAATTTTTCATAAATTCATTGAAATTTTTCAAAATGTATTAAATAGTCACGCACCTTTGAAAAAAACAGAAGTGAAAACAAAAAAAGAGCACAAAAAATGGCTATCAAAAGAACTGCGTAGTCTCATCAATGAAAAGCATCGTGTATTCAAGGAATGGAAAAAATATCCTAATCAAGAGCTCTTTAACAGTTACAAAGTACGTAGAAACAATGTTAATAGAAAATTGCGTAAAGCATCTGACGATTATACAAAACAATTTTTCGAAAATTCCCCAACTTCAAAAGAACAATGGAAATTTATCAAGAACAAAATTAACTCAAATAAACAGACAGAAAAAATTGCAAAGCTGAAAGAGGGTCATAACGTAATATCAGATGAAAAAAGCATTGCTAACTGTTTGAATAATTGTTTTGCCCGTCTTGGACTTTACAAGGGCGAAACAAGTGCTACTAAGTTGCCTCCTTGTAATTTTAAGGGAAATGAATTCAATTTCAGACCGGTAACCAGAAGAGAAATATACGAAGTTTTTGACAAACTACACACACAAAAA
>NC_134480.1:23714970-23737834 GCF_964194025.1 Convolutriloba macropyga
TTAAGCGAGGAAATGGTGGGCGAGACTATAAAATAAAAATCTAATCACTAAAAAACTGAAAGTAATCAATAGTGCCTCAATCCAGTGCTATTATTGAAATGTAAAACATGTGATTAAGGTGCCATCAATGTGATGATCGGAGAATACAGCAAAGAAAACCTCGAAAACTAAAAAAAAATATCAAATAAACTTTTTAAAAATTATGGAAACAAAGAGAATCAACGACGAAAAACCATTAGTTATAATTTCAGAAAGCAATCAAGGCAACAAAGATACATACTTGAAAAAAGGCGACCTCAGTTTTTGTTTAGTCTACGCTAAAAAATTTTAGAAATAAAATTTGAAGTGGCAAATCTCAAAATACCATTTTTAGAAAATGTCAGACATAATAACCATAAGCTTTCAAGTAAAAAATGGTATAAAGTTTAAGATAGTACTGCATAGGAAGCCAAGTGTAGGTGTTACTAGTGACAATATGTCAAAAAAATACACATTAACACTGAATATTGGTAGAAGTAAAAAAAATTAGGAACAATTTAATGCAAATGGTGTTTAAGCCAAAAAACCATATGCTTTTTGCTGAAATTCTTATTTTTCTTCATTCTATGGCCTCCACTTGCACTTAAATTTTACCTTTCAATAACGAACTTTTAATTTGAAGTCTATTTGGTCTCTAAATAACATAAAAATGCAAAAAAATTCAGAAAAATATTTAGACAGCAACATTACAATCCAATAATTTTTCAAAAATAAATGTCATCAAGTAGACCAAAAGTTTTCTTGCTCTTGAAAACTTTTCTTGTTTTTCCTGCTTTTTATGCTTTTTATTGAAAGATGTCTCAATTTTTAGCCTATTAGCTAATGTGGCCGAAAAAAACATTATTTAAAAAATATATAGTTTTCGAATACTTGTGGAAAAAAAACAAATGCTAGCAAAGCACCAATATGTATAAACAAAAAAGAATTTAATACTTTTTTCCTAGCTTCCTCGATACCGAACAAGCCATTCAGTTAATTAGAACTAGTCATAAGACTACAAACTGAACAACAAATACCGTCAAATCTAAAGAATTCAATAAAGATTTAAGAAAACAATTCGTCGGAGCCATAAATCCATCAACTTTAGTCATAAAACACAATATTGCTTCAATTCACATTATTGCAACATAAAATGATTTTTCACTAAATGAAACTTAAAATGGAAAATTTTGCAATTGAGATGGAAAAAATGCAACAAATATTTCAAAAAGTACAGAATCAATCGAAAATCCGAATATATTCATAGCAAAATTGAACGATGAGACCAAAACTGGCCGTGCTATCGCTGCGTGGCTGTTAAAAAAAGATCACAACTAGCCAAAATGTAGGTGAAACAAGATTACGACAGCAGTTTTTATATCGGCACTGCCAGTTAAACTGGAAAAAATTGGTCCAAATAGGCATTTTTTATGCCCTTTTTTATAAAAAAGACGAAAAAATGCTGCATTTCAAAAATCTAGCTGAAAATTTTGCCAAAACAGTTGGTTCAAAGAATTTGCATCTTTCTTTTATCTTTTAACCTAAAATCACTCAGACTATCGTTAACAATTTGATCATATTTAAGCAAAAAAATCATCAAAATTTAAGCAAAAATTATTAAAAAAAGTTAACAATAAAACGGAAGTTAGGCTAACTTTCACAAAACTTTCAATCCGCGTTGTTACTCCTTTGAAATAACAAAATTCTTAAAAGCATCTTTACAATTTGAAAATCTACGCTTGACAAGCTTGCTAATGATACCACTGACAATCCTGTACGATGAATATATCTATCGGTGAAAATTGGCTGAACAAATAGAAAACCCAGTTGAGTATATAGTCCCCCCCAATAAAGTATTTCGGAACAATTAAGATAGGCACCTACAATTAGGATTGATTCGTAAACAAAGATAACAGTGAATTTTGGGGTTTCTCAAATTTCTTTGGTTGCTTAGGAGTAGATCCAATTCTGTTCTCTAGTCTTCAAAGAAACTAAAGAGCCCCATGCATTAGATAGGGCACGTTTCCGGCCGTTCATGCAAGACGTTTATCTTGCAGGTTCTTAGAATGTTCTTTGTTTCAACATTGTGTTCAATTATACAGAGCACGAATATCATTCATTGCATCAGCTTAATCAAATTTGAGAATGCAAATTAGCTGGTGAATATTTTTCATCTCAATACTGTTGTCACAAGAAGAAACATGAACAGGTAATATAAAATGGTGTTGATTTTTCTGGTTTTATTTCAGTGACAATATCGACAACTAGAGACCCCTTTAAGGGCTTCGCGCTGGTGGCAGTTGATCCAAACATTGACTTCAACAAAGAAAATGAAGCTTACATGGGCATGTTTGAAGTGAGTACTCCGATGTTTCGAGCCTCTCCCTCTCCCTGTGATTTTTTGTTTTCGTATACCTGAGTATGCATTTATGCACATAGAGATGATTGACTGTTATCGCCTAACTGCTTAAGTGGGGGGGGGGGTGTTAGCGAGAACAATTTGTGTTTAACAATATACTAAAGGCGGAAAAAAATGCATAGATTATTATGCCGAGAAAAACTTAGGCGCAACTCTTTCGTTTTGAAGGATCATTCTCTGTCGATTATAAGAAGCGTGCTTTTCTTCAAAAACTGAGTCCAACCATAGATTCATGCTACTCTGGATTTTACCCTGTTTTATCGAACACATAATTTCTCTCTCCCCATCATACCCCCCCCCCCAAAAAAAGCTTAGTGGCTAGACAACATTTACAGCCCTCCATTATTGTAAGTACGCCCTGATTTGGGTATATACGTGTTTTCTGGCAACGAAGGTGGGGTTATAATAATATGATAGAACCCATGTTTCAACGCTTATTTTCAGGCCATGAATAAAAAGACAACAAAATTTGCAGACCACTGCCCCAGAATGGCAACTCACACAAATCCAGACAACAAGAACTCAGTCACACTGTTGTGGTATGCACCAGAGAACACCTTCGACAGGCCATGTGTTCACTTCAGGTGAGGAATTGTGTCACGTGATCGCTCATCTACAAGCTAGGTTCATTCAGTGGAATAAATACCTGAGGAATAGAATCCTATGGTGTAACTAAGACGTATACAATAAAAACGTTTCCTGTTAACTAGATTCTAAGTTTAGAACTCGATTTATTAAAAGACGATGTTCGACTGAAAGCTGCAATGAAAAGACCATGCTCGAATCAAACAGGCCTTTGACTTTAACTTAGAAAAGACTTTAACTCGACTTAAGCATTCAACTCGACTTTAGCTCGGCCCATTTTTTTGCCTGCTGGACTTTAGCTTGAACTAATTATTGGGCTCGACTGTGTTTTTTTGGTTCAAAATGATCTTCTTATGCTGAACAAAATTTACAACTGTGATACTGCCCTCAAGTTTGATGATTATTGGAAAGTTTTCAAGGGACCACACGGTAACCGTTCTGCAGAAAAACAATTTTTGAGGACAAATTTTAATTGGACGAAATCACTCGAATTGGAAGAGTATTTTGTTTTGAGAGTTGTAAAATATGCAGATAGGTTACGCCTTCTCTGAAGTTTTAGTGACATATTAGCGACAAGTCACTAATTTTTGTTCTACAAAAAATGAAACAAAAATTGAATCAAGTTGCCTCATATAAATATCGTTTTGAAAAACTGGTACAAAATACTGAAAGAAACAGGCTAGAACTTCTGTTTTACGCTGCTTTGAGTCCTTCTCGGAGAAAATGGGTTGTGTTTGAGCTCAAAAAATGGGATACTAATCAGTATTTATAGAATATCTCCTAAAGTACGTTACAATAATAATCGGGGTTAGTCCCATTTGCTTGATTCTGAACCGCGCTTGTTTTTCCTTCTATGCTTGCCTGAACCGTTGTGGTAAACAAGTTATTCAAGACCAAAGATGAAAAATAAAGATAACAAAAGATATCTGTCTCTCAGAGCCTGAAATCGAGGTTTTAGTTCACGTTTTTTTTGATATCTCCTAAAATACTGCATCAAATTGAGCTTCAGGGGTAGCAAATTGTTGTTCGTAAACCCTTCAAACCTGCCCATCTAGCTGATTTTCTAAATCAGCCTGGCAAAAAATAGAGGTAAGTTTGAAAAGGTTAAATTTTCAAAACATTTTTTGAAATGATGTGATATATATATAGTAATATATATAGTAATATGTATAGTCTCCTAAAGTACATCAACAAATTATTAGGGTTTGGTCGAATTTGCTTGATACTGAACCCTGCTTGTTTTCCCATTGGCTGAATCATTCTTGTGAAAAAGATAAGATATTCAAGGCCAAAAACTAAAAATTGATATCTGTCTCTCATCAGGGCCTGAAATCGCAGTTTTTGTTTTACCTTTTTATTGATAACTCCTAAATTACTGTATCAAAGTGAACTTCAGAGGTAGCAATTTGTTTTTCTTAAACCCTTCTGGCTTGCCATCTAGTTGTTTTTTTATCAACCTGACCATAATTTTTAAATTTGAAAAGGTAAAACTTATAAAGCGTTTTTTGAAATGATGTAGTATTTCAAGAAAATCTCCTAAGTACATCACCAAATTAATTAAGTTTGGCCGCAATTGCTTGATACTGCATTGTTCCTTTTTTGCATTCTGTGACGTTTTCGGAACCATTTTGGTGAAAAAGTTATTCAAGGCCAAAAACAAAAAAATTGATATCTGTCTCCCATCAAGGCCTGAAATCGAAGTTTTTGTTTTACCTTTTTATTGATATCTCCTGAATTACTGTATCAAATTGAGCTTCAGAGGTAGCGACTTGTTGTTCATAAACCCTCTTGGCTTGCCATCTAGTTGATTTTCTAAATCAACTTGATCAGAACAATGAAGTTTAAATTTGAAAAGGTAAAGTTTATAAAGCGTTTTTTTTTGAAATGATGTAGTGTTACAAGAAAATCTCCAAAAATGTCATTATTGTTTGTTTTTCTTTTCGCGCTGCTTTTGCTTGCTCTGCTTTTCTCCTTTTTTCTTTTGCGCCGCCGTTCGAGTTTACGACTTGCGCGCCGTCACTGCGTCTTAGCTTTTTGGGTCTCTTTTTTTCTTTGGCGGCTGGGGTCCCTTCGGGTTCAGGTGTGTCCTTTTGGAGCTCAGCAATGCACCGGCTCTTGTCGTCGAAGAAGCTAATGTGGCTCATGGGCAAGCTAAAACTCAGTTTTTCGCTGCGATAACGCACGTACCAATCGTTTTCGTTCGACTCACCGGTGGAAATGGACCGATACCATCGTCGTTGCTTAGGTTTTCGTTTTTCCTGGTTCTCGTTTTTTTGCTCTTTTTGTTTTGTCCTTGTTGTTTGTTTTTATTTCTGCGCTCCTTTTGCTTGGTCTACCTTACGTAATAATGCGCTGAAATGAGCTGAAATGCGCTGAAACTTTGCAAGAAATGCGCTGAATTTTCAGCGCATTTATTGCAAAGTTTCAGCGCATTTTAGCACATTTCAACGCATTACTATGTAAGGTTTTTGCGCTGAAATTTTAGAAAAATCAGCGCATTTGAGCGCATTGCTTACATAATTTTCCGAAAATTTCTCAACCCGGGTAGTTCACGTTTCACTGTAGGTGAGGCGAGCGGAGTCATTTGTCTAATGGGGTTAACTGATGTAAGAGTGGGGGAATTTTATCCATTACCGCAAGTCTTACATCATTTTACCCCCTTTGTAGCCCAAAAGTATTTAAGAGTTTGCGCTGCATTGTCCTTTAAGATTCCTCCCTGTTTAGTCCAACTCTTACTGCTTTTGGGAGAATAATTAACCTGGGTCATGATACCAAACCAAATTAAATGTATATGCGGTACCAAAATTTTACTTTTCTTTAATGAACGAATCATTCACGTGCTTTCTATTTGTTGCCCTTCATATGTTTACAAATCCTTTTTTCAAATTAGAACTTAGTTTCAATTCCAATTTCAACATTTCTGAATTTTTTTGCAATCAGAAGTTTTTGACAGAAGGTTTTGATATAAAATGTGAGCAGAAAAAATTTTGTGTCTAGTGATCATTTCAAATAGCTGTTTTCAAATCTCTTTAGCTGCATTGTTACTGAATGTTGGTTTAATATGATCAAGTGCTGGTAAAAGAGCACTGGTAATTTAGCAAGAAAGATCTATATTCCAGCTTTTGTTTTGTTAAAAAGCATTTTCTGCAATCTGATTATGACTAAAAGCTCTTCTTATAAGGAGAAAGCTTTACAGCGCGCTGCGTAAAATTTCCAGAGTTGAATCAACAAATAAGGCTTATGAAAAAAATACCTACCGAAAATGCCTCTATATATTATTTTAATTTCTCTAACGCCAATATGTGTCATTATTCCGTACGAAGTAACTACGAGAAAATTTTTTACTTCAGGCTGCAAAAGAAAGAGCGGTAAACGAAATCTGATTTGAACGTTTCCTCTCGTGCTCTAGTTCTCTCTCTCTCTCTCTCTCTCTCTCTCTCTCTCTCTCTCTTCTCTCTCTCTCTCTCTCTCTCTCTCTCTCTCTCTCTCTCTCTCTCTCTCTCTCTCTCTCTCTCTCTCTTTCTCATTTTCTCTCTCTCCCTCTCTCTTGCTCTCTCTCTCTCTCTCTCTCTCTCTCTCTCTCTCTCTCTCCTCAGTAGTATGGTAATCCGCCATATGACTGTAGGGGGGGGTCCGACCCCCCCCCCTACAAGACTTTTTACCACCGAAAAAACTGATTTTCTCTTTGTGAAACCAATTTTTTTGGTTAAGTTTCGTCAGCCTGTGAGAAGTTCTTATGCTAAGCCGGCTGGCTCAACTTAACCAAAAAACTTAGTTTCACAAAGAGAAAATCAGTTTTTCGGTGGTAAAAAGTCTTGTAGGGGGTGGGGTTCGGACCCCCGCCCCGACAGTCAAATGGCAGATTTCCGCTGTTTCAATGTTCGCTGTATATAGAATTAGGAGTTACCTAAGTTTTCAACTCTCACTAAATCTTTTTAGTGAAAACATAAAAAATCTGATATAAGACACCAGAAGCCTAAAATTTTTCAAAAATTTCAAAATTTTTTTCGCAAATTTTTCAAAGTTTTTCAAAGTCCTAAAATGGTCTGAAAAGGATTTTGCTCTATGAAAGAGCACCCAAAAGTGATTTTTTTGTTGACTTCACTTTTTTTTAACTATGCAGTGTGGGCGTCGAAACATACAAAAATTTCAAATTTTTGAGAAAAAAAATCCAAAATTTTTCGAAGTGCTAAAATGGTCTGAAATGGATTTTGCACTATGAAAGAGCACTCAGAAGTGATTTTGTGTTGACTTAATTTTTTTCAGCCATGCAGTATAGGGGTCGAAACATAAAAAATTTTAAAATTTTTCGAAGTCCTATAATGGTCTGGAATGGATTTTGCGCAATAAAAGAGCACACAAAAGTGATTTTTTGTGAACTTCAATTTGTTCAACCAAGTAGGATATGAGAAACTCAGGTTCTGAAAAAGTCTGAAATAAGTAAAAAAAAACTGTCAGAAGCAGTTTTTGTTGACATTACTTTTGCAAATGTGCAGTATGATGTCTAAAACAAGTCTTTAGTTTTTTGTATACAATTGTAACTATGTATGTTTCTATCTAAACAAGTACGTCTGTTTGCTTGTATTTGTTCAATATTGAAATTTTTTATGTATGAATGAGCAATTGAAAGAAATCGAAGAATGAAAATGTTATGTATAAAATTATGCGTATTCATGTATATAGTCGTGAAAGTGTATATATTTGTTTATGAGTAAATATAACTGTGCTTAAGTTTAGTAATATGTTTGTATGAGTATGAGCTGGAATGTAAGCTTGTGTGTAGAAGTTCTAAATGTTTGTATATGTCAAGACATTTTTGGTTTAATGTGTGTACGTTTTTATATATGTTTACGGTGGAATGTATTTATATATGTCTGAATGTGTTTATGTATTTATATGCATGCAAGTCTGACAAGAGAGAGAGAGAGAGAGAGAAGTCCCTGGAGGGCAATTTAGCTGTTTAAGAGAATGTTGTTATTTTTTTCCACAGTTCATTATTATTATATCTTGCAAACAGATTTTGACCTTCAGCGTTGTTAATCTGACGCTTTTGTCCTTTAAACATTGGCAAGCAAAATGTCACAACAGGAAACGATTACAATTTTTTAATGTTCTAAGCATGTTTTTTTCGAAAACAGACCTCTCTACACTTTTTCAGCTACACTTTCAGGATTGAGCAAGATTATTTACAGGACAAATGTATTTGAGATAAATTGTTGAGAGATAAACAATAAACTGAGCTGAGTAAAAAGAATATATTCTGTTAAAAAAAAACGGAAAAAGTTGGTGGGGAAACTATGATATGCAGGCGCAGCTGGCATTTTTTACTTAAATAAATTAGAATGATAGGAACTCATCAAGAGCGTGAATCAGAGAAAAATTGTAATGATGCACAAGAATTGTAGTTTCCACTGGAACTGTAAAACGCGCCAAATATTTAAAGTTAAATAGCCACTTGAACAACTAAGGAAGAGCGGACGCAACCTTTGTATCTGCGGGGGGTTGCTAGAAACAGCTCCAGTAGTGTATAGGTATTGCTTACGTATTGGGAATAATACTAGTAGATAATGCATGCTGGTACTGAAATCATAACAAACGCTAATCGCTTCTTCAGTAAATGTGGAAGTAAATTACCAGAGCACTCCAAGCCAACAGATAACAAAAGAGTTCAAAATAGTTCTTTCTTGAATCAAATATGCTCAGCATTCTGTAACCCTGTCTTAACATTTTGGATTAATTATTGTTCTGTCGACGTTTTAAAATAACATTACCGTAACGATATTTGATAGAGCATCGGAAAGAGGTACATACAGAGGAATTTGAAATTAAAAAGAACAGAGTCTTTATATCATAAAATTGGGCTAAGAAGTCTGGCAAACATTTCGGAATTGAACACAACACTACTGCTACCTACTACTGCTACTACCAACCACTACATCTACTGTCTACTACTACCTATTAGTATTACCTACAACTACTATTAGATACTACCACTACTAACTACTGCAACTACTTATTGCTTCTAAGTTACACTAGTACCTACTACTACTCACTTTTTACTACCTTCAAATATTTTTTTCTTTACCTTATCTACAACAATGTTTTTTTGTTTTTCTAAAGAACGAAAACTATTCTTATATCTAGACACTCGTTTAACATAAACGATAGAAGCTTTTGTCTATTTTAAGGTGACGTGTTGTGACTGACGCAGACCGACAGACAGTATCCGTCAATATTTTCAACAAATCATCAAGTGTTTGAAGTTTTTTAAGGATATGAAAAACTCTAAAGCTTTGTTGCATACATTAACTCAGCATTTTTCAACTTAATGTTAATTTTCTGAATTAACAATTACAAACATCCGTAGTATGATATATCAGGTGGTATTTAATTAATTAAATCAATGTAGGGTTTTTACTGTTTAGCGAAGGAGTCTACTTTTTAAAACTTCAATTAGATTTCATTTTATGTTCTGTTTTTTGAAGTGCAACTTTTTGTGTATTTTTCTTACTTATGGTTGATCAGTCATAAGCTTGAGTTTTTTTGTTCAAAAGCTGAGATTTTTTTTTGTTTATTCAAAGTATGAAGTCTGATATCAATTGCAATTATCTGAAAGATAAAAAGCAAACTTAAAGTTCCAGTTTGAAGGATTTTATGGCGTTAACATTGAGTGCTTCACAACGGCCCTGCACTATTTCTTCTTATAATATCAACCCTACAAAAATATGCTTGCTTCCGAAATGTCTATAGTACTTACCTATATGGAAACAAATACTTTACCACGTACTTACATTATCCAAACAACTGCGGTTTGACTGTATATAGTTGTTTTCATTTGATTATTCAAAGTCACTTATTATTTCAGTTGTAAGGTATTACACAACTTTTTCTGAATCCTTACTTTTCAGCTTTTGGTATAAGCTGGAAACTGCTGGGACAGCTTGCGAAAAGAACAATATATTAGTTGAGTTTCAAAATGAACCTCAGCTTCGGCTAATGATGTGTTCCCAGCTAAGACTGTAATTGTGAAATTGCTGTTCAAAGAAAAGTTCAGCGCTATATGATTTTGCAATTTTTTGCTATATAAGCTTCTTCCTAAATTTCATTGAATTTCATTTAATCTTTGTTTATCTGAAAAAAAAATGAAAAATAAACCAACCTCATCAAACGTTTCTCAGCAAAAATGAGTCAAACAGTCTTGTTGGGTTTGTGAACATCTGCTTACACTAAACGGACATCGAATGGTTCCAAAAAGTACTTTTTGTTTATTTTTGGAACAAAAAAACTTCAAAACTCAATCGGAAATGGTATGGCTTTGGATGAGCAAGTATAATAAAATGGAAAAACATGGCCGACAATTTTACCTAAAAGTTGAACTTTTGAATTCAAGTTTGAGTGTTTGATCTAAAAATAGTATTCAAAAGGTAATTGACTTAAAAAGTGCTTCTTTGTTAGTATTCAAAACTCAACAATCGGAGGCCGCATGGACTTCGATAAGCGAGTATATTAAAATGATGATGCTTGGCAATCACTCTCCATAAAAGTTAAAGTTGTGAGGTAGTGTTCGAGTTTGTCATCTAAAAACACTATTCAAAGATAATTGAATTTTTAGAAAAGACTACTTTTAGTGTTGTGACAGTGTAACCTTGAATTTCCAAATATAAAATGGGAAAACACTGCCTATCGCTCTATTTAAAAGTTCAAGTTCAAGTTTGATTTTGTGATCTAAAAATAGTATTCATGTGATGATTACGTCGTAATAATTTGGTTATGTTATACAGTTGCGAACGCAGAACAAATGAAACACGTTCCCACAACCTAATTGAACTACCCCTAAATATATATGTAAAAACAGCGAAAGAGACCTTCTGGTTTTACTAAGCTTTTTGATATAGTTTAGATTTTGTCCTATAATTTATCTTAAATTTGTTAGACAAAAGTTAAGAAATTTGAAGTATATATTTCTCTTGTTGATGTTTCTTTCAACTTCGTATGAACACACAGAATAGATTTTGCGTAAATTTCTGTGTTCTAATAGATTTTTTTTCAAAGAACAAATACATATTCCAAACCTAAAAAGTTTTCAGATTCTTTGTATATATGTTTCAAGAAATGACATTAGAAATGCAACTGTAGTTTGTCAAATTTTTTTAAAGAATGCCTTGAGACTATGGAGACTCTTCTTTGAGAGACTATAGTTTTATAACTATACAGTTTTATATACTCTTCTTTGTGAGACTATAGTTTTATAACTATTTCTTTTTAGTAATGGAAACCGATGTCTTTTTGAGAAAACGCAGAGTTGTATTTTGTCATTGTGTTGGAAAAAAATGGTCACAAAATTTGGTTTATTTGCTTTATCAGAAAAGCAATCAATGATCCTAAAAAGACAGTTAAAAGGCTGTATTAAGATTTTTTATCTAAATTAAATAAATAGCTTTTTTCACGAGTTCAACGATTTCATCATTGAAACGATATTCAATTGGTCTATTATGCAATCTTTACTTCACGAGTTCTATAAGCATTCCTGAAGAATGTAATTTTGCATTGTTCTATGGAAGAGTACAGAAAAAACACAGAATTTTCCTGGTGCTAGGAAAATTGATCGACAGAACGTTTAGCCGACAAGAAAAAAATGAGAAATTTACCTGCCAGTTTTTATCATAGTTGGCAATAAAAGTGTGATTGCTTTATAAATCAGTAGTTTGGTTGTGATAGATTCATATCAAGTCCCACAGACCGTTGAGGCATGGCCGTGGCCCGCTAGGCATGGCCAGATGAGGTAAAATACGGTCCGACCACGGATAGACCTCCGGTACACTAGTTGATGAACAAACTTCAGTGTATTTGTCCGCTTACGGATTAGTGTTTTAAATTGGTCAATCACAGATTCAGATTAAATTTTATTGCTCATTTTACTTAAATTGTTGGTTCAATTTTTCATTTTTTGGTTGTCTATAAACACTCTGTCGGCCAATACTGTGGCCACCGATTTTCCAAAATTAGCACAGTGTTGACATTTTTTACCATTAATCCTTTAAAAGAGAGGTCAAGACAACTCTTTAAATGATTAATTTTCTCTTAAGAATGTTCTGCTAATGAACTTTAAATATTGCAAAATAACTAGTATGGAGATACTTTGAAGTCATGACCACATGAGGTAAAAGTTAACACAACTAACTTTGATTTTTGCTACAATAAAAAACCGTCAACACCGAGAGTAGAGATCAAATTAGGCGCTCTGATACCATCGTCAAACTGACAAGTGTATTTCTACAGTCATTTTGACCGATTTGAAAAAATTTCCAGCGTTAAAACCCTGATACCCATAGTGCTTCAAGTTCAAAGTTTGAAGTATTACACATTTTCGAACATTAGTTTTTCACTTTTCAATGCGTTAACAAGTATTCTTGGTCGTGCGTACTTCTTTTTGATGCTATCGTTCCAAAAGGGTTTCGATTTTTTTTCAAACGTTGGTTTGTTATGGATCCTATGAGTAGTTGATTTGAGTTCTTTCAACTTAGCCAGAGAAAAAAACAACTGACAAACGACTAGTTTTGACTATAGAGGCAATTAGGCTAATAAATTTCCAGCTTTTTTAATGCAGTATTTTAATTTTCTTTAAGATTACACATGTGAGAAATATGTTAAACTATCTTTTAGAAGAAAGTTCCAGGTTGAGATTTACTACTGCGTGTTGTGCTAATTGCCACTATTGTAAAAAAAAAACAATGCACTTTAACACAATTTTGATTTTCATGCAAAATTGTATCCTCTATAACAATAAATGGTAGAATCATTAAGTACATGACAAGTTTTTTTTCACTAGTAATCATATAGCAAAAACTTTATCTTCAATAAGGCTTTTATGTTCTGCAATTTACGCTATTGAAAAGAATCAGCGGTCTCACAGGTAGTATGAAAAGGTTTTTTCACGGCGCTCAAAAAAAGGAAACCTCTAACGGAACTGCAAAATTAACAAAAGGTTAGAAATTAAACGTTTTTTCTCACGTCAACTTTGTTGTTTTTTTGATTGATTTATTATAAAACAATGCCTAGCTTACAGTAAAAAGAATTTGATTATGCAAAACGGAGTTTTTAAGATATCCATGTCACACAAAATGTCTATTGAAAAGCTTATTTCTTGTTACCAATTAAGCAAAATTGTACTTTTAAGACCTCAATAGTTCACCTTGAGGAAACTCATAAGAGAACAGACAAGTATTCACTTCTTGAATCTATTGGAAACTTCGTTCTGATACGTTGAATGCTTACTATTTTTGATACCATAGCTTTATGGGTTAACGTAGTTTTTGCGTCCGCGTTAATGAATACTTAGGTTACAAAATTTTATGAAATACTTAGGTAACATACTAAAATACTTCCAATTGATACATAGCTTTAAAGCTAATGAGTGAATTCTGTGAAAATCAAATATTCCACAAGTTGTTGCACATGTATACAGAAAACTCTAATGCATATTTACGTCTATGGTTCAGGTTGAACATTTTAGCAAAATTTACATGTTTGTTATCTACTAACAGAAAACGTGAGCAGGAAAATTCTCGTCGTTGTTCAAAAGAAACCACGTCAAGACTATGCAAAATCTAATTTATTGTACAAATAACTTGATATTAAAACTACGTCTTGGAACCAGTTACTATATAAACTAGAAGCAATTGTAACCATGAAAATCCAACAAGAACGCCAATAGGTGAATTTAATTGAATTTGAACTCTCCCGCTTATTCCATTGCTTCATTTAAGTTAACGTTATTTTGCTTAGCTGGAGCACACTGGGGGTCGGAGTGTATTCCCTAATAAACAATTGCAAGCCTACGTACTCACTCTATATTTGTCTCAACTTTTTCTGCACGCATAAACACAAAAGAATACATGTATATACACCTTCTTGATCAGAGACAAGAGAATAATTAAGCAAACTAATAAAAGTGCTTTTAGCCGAAAATTTTATGCAAGTATTCTTGCAGAGGAGACTGAACTTCTCATACTCACAGTGCAAGTCTTCTTTATACGCAGCAAGCAGATCGAATCTTGAAATGTCAATGCCTGTGGTACTTAAGAGAAACTTCAATTCATTTTACAATTGAAAACGAATAAGAATTAGTCAAACA
Organism: Convolutriloba macropyga; assembly: GCF_964194025.1. Classification (NCBI taxonomy): domain Eukaryota; kingdom Metazoa; phylum Xenacoelomorpha; order Acoela; family Convolutidae; genus Convolutriloba; species Convolutriloba macropyga. Next base: position 23,729,127 of record NC_134480.1, read on the forward strand.
GATTTAACAACTAACGCCTTCTCGAAATGTTATAAGTGCTCATTGAAAACTATTTTAGCCAGAAAACGATTGCTAATATCCCAGTCAACGGTTTAAATTTACCTTCAACTGGTCATTTGCTTCTCAAAATAACATTTCAACGTTTTCATTCTTGACTTCCATTCCATTCAGTTAGTGTATGCCAAAACACAAACTCAACTGCTTGTTTAAAACTTATAATGTACCATATCCTAACGCAATTTGAAGGATCATTTCAACGAACAATTATCTATCAAACTCGATATGAAAACAATATTGCCTTTATACAACAAAGGAAGGACAGTTCAATTTCAAGCTGGAATACCTTCGATCATTGCCTCATACCCAAAAAATTTATTGACTTTGTTACTACATTACCTAATATAACCGAAGAAGAAGACTTTATCAACAACTCAATCCCCTCGGAAACTGAAGTAACTTATCAGCATACACCTAATCACTTGACTTCTGATATAGGAGCGCTTCCCATGGACATCAAGAAGATTTTGCGCAGTTACGATTTCGAAAGTACGCCCCTCTTCAGGAGCCATGAAGAATATTTCGCCGCTTTAGAAAATTTGGAAAATATGTGGCAAAAGCATGAATCATGCATAACTGAAGCGAAACTAACCACTATTCATGATAAAATTGATCATACTACATCATCCACATCCGATGATAACAGAAAGACTGTGATATCTTCGATTTTAGAACGATTTCCTAGTCTTCTTGAAAAAAACTCAAAAATTGAAGAAAACGTCCTGAAACTTAGCACTGAGCCATCGCCTAACAATGCTCTAAAAAAGAGGAGCCATTTTCGTGTAGTCCGAGGATGTGTCCTTCACAGTGGAAAATTTCCAAAAAAAATGAGATTCGATGAAAATGTGAGGTGTTCATGCGACAATAACAACTAGAACTGATAAATTCTTGTTGACTAAAGTTTTTGAAATAGACTTTGGTTTCCAGTATTGAATTGCTTATATTTATAACCTGTTTGAATTGCTGTGCATTATTAAATTCGTTGTGTATGCTTATTATCCCAATTCTGATAGTAGCAAAACAACTAGTTTAAAATCGATTCAACATTGTCGACGTCAGAGGAACAGGAAACAGTATTCGGCCTGTTCAAAGGAGTAGAAGGTCAGAAATTTGTTGTAGAGTAGGATCACCAAACCGTCGATTATTGTTCTGAAAATGTTGAAACGAATACGCGCAAGAGAGACGATGTTATAAAGAGTTAGAAAACGCCGCAACTTGTTTTGATTTAGGTGGAGCCGAAATCAAAAAGTTGCTGTTAATTACCTTAAATTGTTAGTTGATTGCTAACAAAAGTACCTGAGTGGGTTTATTGGTCTCATTTTTGGTTATGATATTTTCATATCAAGTCCCAATAGCCGCTGAGGCATGGCCATGGCCCGCGATGATTTCTAATTATTTATTCATTCGCTGCCAGTGTCTTATACTAGAAGATACTAAAATTTCATTTCTCAAATACTCGGTTATGATTGGTGGAAAATGTGGTAGCCTCATTTCAGTTTTCGGCTCTCTTTCAATCGGTTCTTTTCACTTCGGTTCTCTTACAAGTCACCGGCTGAAACAAACAGTCAAACTGACCACTTGATTTTCTTATGAACAAAATATACTTACCTTGTGCGTATGAGAAGTTGTCTGCTCTGCAAGAATACTTGCATAAAATTTTCGGCTAAAAGCACTTTTATTAGTTTGCTTAATTATTCTCTTGTCTCTGATCAAGAAGGTGTATATACATGTATTCTTTTGTGTTTATGCGTGCAGAAAAAGTTGAGACAAATATAGAGTGAGTACGTAGGCATGCAATTGTTTATTAGGGAATACACTCCGACCCCCAGTGTGCTCCAGCTTAGCAAAATAACGTTAACTTAAATGAAGCAATGGAATAAGCGGGAGAGTTCAAATTCAATTAAATTCACCTATTGGCGTTCTTGTTGGATTTTCATGGTTACAATTGCTTCTAGTTTATTTAGTAACTGGTTCCAAGACGTAGTTTTAATATCAAGTTATTTGTACAATAAATTAGATTTTGCACAGTATTGACGTGGTTTCTTTTGAACAACGACGAGAATTTCCCTGCTCACGTTTTCTGTTAGTAGATAACAAACATGTAAATTTTGCTAAAATGTTCAACCTGAACCATAGACGTAAATATGCATTAGAGTTTTCTGTATACATGTGCAACAACTTGTGGAATATTTGATTTTCACAGAATTCACTCAGTAGCTTTAAAGCTATGTATCAATTGGAAGTATTTTAGTATGTTACCTAAGTATTTCATAAAATTTTGTAACCTAAGTATTCATTAACGCGGACGCAAAAACTACGTTAACCCATAAAGCTATGGTATCAAGAATAGTAAGCATTCAACGTATCAGAACGAAGTTTCCAATAGATTCAAGAAGTGAATACTTGTCTGTTCTCTTATGAGTTTCCTCAAGGTGAACTATTGAGGTCTTAAAAATACAATTTTGCTTAATTGGTAACAAGAAATAAGCTTTTAAATAGACATTTTGTGTGACATGGATATCTTAAAAACTCCGTTTTGCATAATCAAAGTCTTTTTACTGTAAGCTAGGCATTGTTTTATAATAAGTCAATCAAAAAAACAACTAAGTTGACGTGAGAAAAAACGTTTAATTTCTAACCTTTTGTTAATTTTGCAGTTCCGTTAGAGGTTTCCTTTTTTTGAGCGCCGTGAAAAAACCTTTTCATACTACCTGTGAGACCGCTGATTCTTTTCAATAGCGTAAATTGCAGAACATAAAAGCCTTATTGAAGATAAAGTTTTTGCTATATGATTACTAGTGAAAAAAAACTTGTCATGTACTTAATGATTCTACCATTTATTGTTATAGAGGATACAATTTTGCATGAAAATCAAAATTGTGTTAAAGTGCATTGTTTTTTTTTACAATAGTGGCAATTAGCACAACACGCAGTAGTAAATCTCAACCTGGAACTTTCTTCTAAAAGATAGTTTAACATATTTCTCACATGTGTAATCTTAAAGAAAATTAAAATACTGCATTAAAAAAGCTGGAAATTTATTAGCCTAATTGCCTCTATAGTCAAAACTAGTCGTTTGTCAGTTGTTTTTTTCTCTGGCTAAGTTGAAAGAACTCAAATCAACTACTCATAGGATCCATAACAAACCAACGTTTGAAAAAAAATCGAAACCCTTTTGGAACGATAGCATCAAAAAGAAGTACGCACGACCAAGAATACTTGTTAACGCATTGAAAAGTGAAAAACTAATGTTCGAAAATGTGTAATACTTCAAACTTTGAACTTGAAGCACTATGGGTATCAGGGTTTTAACGCTGGAAATTTTTTCAAATCGGTCAAAATGACTGTAGAAATACACTTGTCAGTTTGACGATGGTATCAGAGCGCCTAATTTGATCTCTACTCTCGGTGTTGACGGTTTTTTATTGTAGCAAAAATCAAAGTTAGTTGTGTTAACTGTTACCTCATGTGGTCATGACTTCAAAGTATCTCCATACTAGTTATTTTGCAATATTTAAAGTTCATTAGCAGAACATTCTTAAGAGAAAATTAATCATTTAAAGAGTTGTCTTGACCTCTCTTTTAAAGGATTAATGGTAAAAAATGTCAACACTGTGCTAATTTTGGAAAATCGGTGGCCACAGTATTGGCCGACAGAGTGTTTATAGACAACCAAAAAATGAAAAATTGAACCAACAATTTAAGTAAAATGAGCAATAAAATTTAATCTGAATCTGTGATTGACCAATTTAAAACACTAATCCTAAGCGGACAAATACACTGAAGTTTGTTCATCAACTAGTGTACCGGAGGTCTATCCGTGGTCGGACCGTATTTAACCTCATCTGGCCATGCCTAGCGGGCCACGGCCATGCCTCAACGGTCTGTGGGACTTGATATGAATCTATCACAACCGAACTACTGATTTATAAAGCAATCACACTTTTATTGCCAACTATGATAAAAACTGGCAGGTAAATTTCTCATTTTTTTCTTGTCGGCTAAACGTTCTGTCGATCAATTTTCCTAGCACCAGGAAAATTCTGTGTTTTTTCTGTACTCTTCCATAGAACAATGCAAAATTACACTCTTCAGGAATGCTTATAGAACTCGTGAAGTAAAGATTGCATAATAGACCAATTGAATATCGTTTCAATGATGAAATCGTTAAACTCGTGAAAAAAGCTATTTATTTAATTTAGATAAAAAATCTTAATAATGCCTTTTAACTGTCTTTTTAGGATCATTGATTGCTTTTCTGATAAAGCAAACAAACCAAATTTTGTGACCATTTTTTTCCAACACAATGACAAAATACAACTCTGCGTTTTCTCAAAAAGACATCGGTTTCCATTACTAAAAAGAAATAGTTATAAAACTATAGTCTCACAAAGAAGAGTATATAAAACTGTATAGTTATAAAACTATAGTCTCTCAAAGAAGAGTCTCCATAGTCTCAAGGCATTCTTTAAAAAAATTTGACAAACTACAGTTGCATTTCTAATGTCATTTCTTGAAACATATATACAAAGAATCTGAAAACTTTTTAGGTTTGGAATATGTATTTGTTCTTTGAAAAAAAATCTATTAGAACACAGAAATTTACGCAAAATCTATTCTGTGTGTTCATACGAAGTTGAAAGAAACATCAACAAGAGAAATATATATTTCAAATTTCTTAAGTTTTGTCTAACAAATTTAAGATAAATTATAGGACAAAATCTAAACTATATCAAAAAGCTTAGTAAAACCAGAAGGTCTCTTTCGCTTTTTTTACATATATATTTAGGGGTAGTTCAATTAGGTTGTGAGAACGTGTTTCATTTGTTCTGCGTTCGCAACTGTATAACATAACTCAATTATTACGACGTAATCATCACATGAATACTATTTTTAGATCACAAAATCAAACTTGAACTTGAACTTTTAAATAGAGCGATAGGCAGTGTTTTCCCATTTTATATTTGGAAATTCAAGGTTACACTGTCACAACGCTAAAAGTAGTCTTTTCTAAAAATTCAATTATCTTTGAATAGTGTTTTTAGATGACAAACTCGAACACTACCTCACAACTTTAACTTTTATGGAGAGTGATTGCCAAGCATCATCATTTTAATATACTCGCTTATCGAAGTCCATGCGGCCTCCGATTGTTGAGTTTTGAATACTAACAAAGAAGCAATTTTTAAGTCAATTACCTTTTGAATACTATTTTTAGATCAAACACTCAAACTTGAATTCAAAAGTTCAACTTTTAGGTAAAATTATCGGCCATGTTTTTCCATTTTATTATACTTGCTCATCCAAAGCCATACCATTTCCGATTGAGTTTTGAAGTTTTTTTGTTCCAAAAATACACAAAAAGTACTTTTTGGAACCATTCGATGTCCGTTTAGTGTAAGCAGATGTCGAAAACAAACAAAATTTTGTTCACCTTAACCTCTATATTTAAGGTTTTGTTTGAGTTCACAAACCCAACAAGACTGTTTGACTCATTTTTGCTGAGAAACGTTTGATGAGGTTGGTTTATTTTTCATTTTTTTCAGATAAACAAAGATTAAATGAAATTCAATGAAATTTAGGAAGAATCTTATATAGCAAAAAAATTGCAAAATCATATAGCGCTGAACTTTTCTTTGAACAGCAATTTCACAATTACAGTCTTAGCTGGGAACACATCATTAGCCGAAGCTGAGGTTCATTTTGAAACTCAACTAATATATTGTTCTTTTCGCAAGCTGTCCCAGCAGTTTCCAGCTTATACCAAAAGCTGAAAAGTAAGGATTCAGAAAAAGTTGTGTAATACCTTACAACTGAAATAATAAGTGACTTTGAATAATCAAATGAAAACAACTATATACAGTCAAACCGCAGTTGTTTGGATAATGTAAGTACGTGGTAAAGTATTTGTTTCCATATAGGTAAGTACTATAGACATTTCGGAAGCAAGCATATTTTTGTAGGGTTGATATTATAAGAAGAAATAGTGCAGGGTCGTTGTGAAGCACTCAATGTTAACGCCATAAAATCCTTCAAACTGGAACTTTAAGTTTGCTTTTTATCTTTCAGATAATTGCAATTGATATCAGACTTCATACTTTGAATAAACAAAAAAAAATCTCAGCTTTTGAACAAAAAAACTCAAGCTTATGACTGATCCACCATAAGTAAGAAAAATACACAAAAAGTTGCACTTCAAAAAACAGAACATAAAATGAAATTTAATTGAAGTTTTAAAAAGTAGACTCCTTCGCTAAACAGTAAAAACCCTACATTGATTTAATTAATTAAATACCACCTGATATATCATACTACGGATGTTTGTAATTGTTAATTCAGAAAATAAACATTAAATTGAAAAATGCTGAGTTAATGTATGCAACAAAGCTTTAGAGTTTTTCATATCCTTAAAAAACTTCAAACACTTGATGATTTGTTGAAAAGATTGACGGATACTGTCTGTCGGTCTGCGTCAGTCACAACACGTCACCTAAAAATAGACAAAAGCTTCTATCGTTTATGTTAAACGAGTGTCTAGATATAAGAATAGTTTTCGTTCTTTAGAAAAACAAAAAAACATTGTTGTAGATAAGGTAAAGAAAATAATATTTGAAGGTAGTAAAAAGTGAGTAGTAGTAGGTACTAGTGTAACTTAGAAGCAATAAGTAGTTGCAGTAGTTAGTAGTGGTAGTATCTAATAGTAGTTGTAGGTAATACTAATAGGTAGTAGTAGACAGTAGATGTAGTGGTTGGTAGTAGCAGTAGTAGGTAGCAGTAGTGTTGTGTTCAATTCCGAAATGTTTGCCAGACTTCTTAGCCCAATTTTATGATATATAGACTCTGTTCTTTTTAATTTCAAATTCCTCTGTATGTACCTCTTTCCGATGCTCTATCAAATATCGTTACGGTAATGTTATTTTAAAACGTCGACAGAACAATAATTAATCCAAAATGTTAAGACAGGGTTACAGAATGCTGACCATATTTGATTCAAGAAAGAACTATTTTGAACTCCTTTGTTATCTGTTGGCTTGGAGTGCTCTGGTAATTTACTTCCACATTTACTGAAGAAGCGATTAGCGTTTGTTATGATTTCAGTACCAGCATGCATTATCTACTAGTATTATTCCCAATACGTAAGCAATACCTATACACTACTGGAGCTGTTTCTAGCAACCCCCCGCAGATACAAAGGTTGCGTCCGCTCTTGCTTAATTGTTCAAGTGGCTATTTAACTTTAAATATTTGGCGCGTTTTACAGTTCCAGTGGAAACTACAATTCTTGTGCATCATTACAATTTTTCTCTGATTCACGCTCTTGATGAGTTCCTATCATTCTAATTTATTTAAGTAAAAAGTGCCAGCTGCGCCTGCATATCATAGTTTCCCCACCAACTTTTTCCGTTTTTTTTAACAGAATATATTCTTTTTACTCAGCTCAGTTTATTGTTTATCTCTCAACAATTTATCTCAAATACATTTGTCCTGTAAATAATCTTGCTCAATCCTGAAAGTGTAGCTGAAAAAGTGTAGAGAAGTCTGTTTTCAAAAAAAGCATGCTTAGAACATTAAAAAATTGTAATCGTTTCCTGTTGTGACATTTTGCTTGCCAATGTTTAAAGGACAAAAGCGTCAGTTTAACAACGCTGAAGGTCAAAATCTGTTTGCAAGATATAATAATAATGAACTGTGGAAAAAAATAACAACATTCTCTTAAACAGCTAAATTGCCCTCCAGGGACTTCTCTCTCTCTCTCTCTCTCTGGTCTGACTTGCATGCATATAAATACATAAACACATTCAGACATATATAAATACATTCCACCGTAAACATATATAAAAACGTACACACATTAAACCAAAAATGTCTTGACATATACGAACATTTAGAACTTCTACACACAAGCTTACATTCCAGCTCATACTCATACAAACATATTACTAAACTTAAGCACAGTTATATTTACTTATAAACAAATATATACACTTTCACGACTATATACATGAATACGCATAATTTTATACATAACATTTTCATTCTTCGATTTCTTTCAATTGCTCATTCATACATAAAAAATTTCAATTTTGAACAAATGCAAGCAAACAGACGTACTTGTTTAGATAGAAACATACATAGTTACAATTGTATACAAAAAACTAAAGACTTGTTTTAGACATCATACTGCACATTTGCAAAAGTAATGTCAACAAAAACTGCTTCTGACAGTTTTTTTTTACTTATTTCAGACTTTTTCAGAACCTGAGTTTCTCATATCCTACTTGGTTGAACAAATTGAAGTTCACAAAAAATCACTTTTGTGTGCTCTTTTATTGCGCAAAATCCATTCCAGACCATTATAGGACTTCGAAAAATTTTACAATTTTTTTCTCAAAAATTTGAAAATTTTTTATGTTTCGACCCCTATACTGCATGGCTGAAAAAAATTAAGTCAACACAAAATCACTTCTGAGTGCTCTTTCATAGTGCAAAATCCATTTCAGACCATTTTAGCACTTCGAAAAATTTTGGATTTTTTTTCTCAAAAATTTGAAATTTTTGTATGTTTCGACCCCCACACTGCATAGTTAAAAAAAAGTGAAGTCAACAAAAAATCACTTTTGGGTGCTCTTTCATAGAGCAAAATCCATTTC
>NC_134480.1:23738034-23811300 GCF_964194025.1 Convolutriloba macropyga
CCCAGTAATAAGAGTTCTTTACACTCGATTTGATTTTATGTACAACGCCAAAATCAACTCAGGAATTAGATTATTAGCAATTTTTAGTGGGTTATAACAAAAAGATTTTCAAGTGAAGTGAAGTGTATTTTTCATCGTTTCAAACAAAAATTTCTTGCTTTTTAGCTTATATAGTTAACTTTAAGTTTTAGTTAACTTTAATATTTTCAATGAAATCTTGCCTTTAACTGATTTTTCGATAAAAAAATTATATAAGCACGATTACTTAAATCGCTTAACAGTGATTTTTAAGTGATTTTTTCAGAGCGACAGTTGTGAAAACAAAGACGGAGTTTTACGTGGACAAGGGGCAACCTGACAAAACGGTTCTGCAAAGAAAGTTAGTTATTTCATTTTTTCTCACTTCTTGAAAATAATTTTGAACCTTAAGAGATATTTTGTGGCTGCTCTCAATGCAAAATTTGAGAACTGCATAGTTTTTTTGTTTGGATATGTTTAAATTTTCAGCAGTTCAGGTTACAGAGTTCAATAAATATTATTCAGAAATAAGAAATAAGCACATTTTATCAGTTATAATATATATAACAGTTCAAATATTTTATATACATTCCGTGTTCTCAAAGCTCTTTCCAAACTGTTTCAAAAGCCCTTTTGAATTTGCGACACCGCTTACCTCTTTGTGTCATTTTTGAACAGCAGAGACCTACAACGAGGATTATGAAAACACAAATCAAGATAAACAACCTGAAACACAAACAGGCAAGTTATTGACACGAGTTGTTTTGAGTCTTTGTTGTGTCTCGCTTAGTTAGACTCAAATTGAAACATTTCACAGGTTGATCATACGCTTATTAGTTAAAATGTGACAGTTTCACACAGAATTGATGATGTCTTAGATTCTGTATGATGATCAGAAAACCTTATTGTTCATCCTTGACCATCTAACCTGGGAGCTTTTGAAGTATGTTTTGTGCAATTTAGGAAATCTCACGGTTGACAACGATTTGATATAGTTTCTGTCATATGAATTTTTATGACGGATAAAATGTGAACTTTGGTTTCCCAGGATTTCACTTACGTTTCTTCTGTATGTAAGTTTTTGGCGACTTCCCACAGAAAATTTATTCAATGTATTGTGTTCAAGTAAAATTTAAAACTCTTGCAAAAATAGCAAAATTGAAGATTTTTAAAACGTTTATTTTCTAAAAATTTTTCAATACAGTTTTTCATGGATATCATAGTAAGAATTAGTGATTTCATATCTTTTTAAATTATCAAGACATGTCTGAGCCAAATAGAATTTGTTAGGCTATAACTTAAAAGAGGGAACTTGAGGAGAAACTCCAAACGTTCACTACCTCGAAAATGCGACAAGATTCGTTCCTGATGAAACCACAAAGCTCTCAATTTCATACATCGGAGAACGGTAACCGAAATTATGCAGGAGAAGCATCTGAAAGCCTAGCAATTACGTCTCGAAATATTCAATGTATCAGATCATTCACTTCTTGAAATCTCAATAAAAGAAATAGAGTAGTTGAAAAACAAGCCTGGAAAATATTTAGCAGTTAATCATCTTCTTTTAAGACGCCAGCCACTGACTTGATCCGTTAATTAAAATTGGGCTCGAAGCTGCACTTGAGAGACCTAGTTCCTCAGCATGGTTATTCGATTTAGGACGAAATGATATCGCGTCGTAAATTCAAAGCTTTGCTCTCTTGTCAACTTGTTGCATCGGACAAACAACCAAGTAAGGAAAATAGAGGATCAGACCAACCAAAAACGCTCAATACCATTTTGATTAAAGAGGGCAGAAAAAGTGATTATTGAGTCTGGTTGAAAAATACACAAAGATAAAATACACGAACAAAATACCATAATTGATAACCTTGTCAGCAAAAAAAAGAATATATAGTTTTAGAATTTGTCAGTACCTAAAAGCTAAAAGACTTCAGACTTTTTTACACTTTTGATTTGCTTCCGAATGAGGCTTGAAATTATTGCAAACGTGTGTGCGTGTTTTTATGCGAAATGTTATACTGTTTTTGTGGTTTTGTTCTAGAACATTTTTTTAACTTCCCAAGTAATTTTTCACACTTCACTTCTTCATTTTTGAGTAATTTCAATTGCTCTCAATCCGAAATAGAGTTTTTTTTGCTAATGTAGTATCGATTTTTGTTGTTTAGTTATCAAAGCTGTTGAAGCTGGATGGTTAATATGTTTGACTGCTATCCTGACGTTTGCTGGTTCAAGCCGCTAAAAGGTCGGTGTTTTTGCAGCCATAAAGATATCTCAACTAAATCCATAAAATTAAGTGCCCCTTCTAGTCGTTCAAGAGCAATACATCCGACAATTTTAGTTCTGTCTCTACTTACCTAGAATTGATGACCAAAATTGAAACTTCTGGAAAATGAAACGATAAAAATGCACAAATATCTGATAAAATTTATTGGCTCTTGACTTCTAAAACCTACAAAAACATCAGAACTCGTGTTTTTTTTCTATCTAGTGTAATGTCTACAGGATAGGTAAAACGCAAAGAACGATATAGTAATAAAGACAAAAAATGTAGAAATTAACAAAAAAATAAATTGGTTTTGAGAATAAAAGAACAAGGAACTTTTAACCGTGTTTTATTTGAAAACAATTCATGCCAAATTTTTCTAAATACATGCTTTTCCAGATAGTTTCTTCACAAATTGCTAGGTAAACGAAAGAAACACTCAAGTGAACCGTTTTACAGAATATATGCAAACAGAAAGCACCTTTGCTATTTTGAAATTTCTAAACATCAGCTTCTGGCTTTTAAACGGAAATGGCGGATAATGTTGTAAACTAACTCAATATTCCAATCAACATTTATTTCCAAAATCAAGCACAAATTGGTTACCAAATTGGATATAAAACAAAAAACAATTTTTCAATTATGAATTTCGGACGTAAATACGTAAGATCTCTGGCTAGATAAATTTTTTACCTTCGTTTTTTCGAAATAGAATTGAAAAAACTGCGTGTTTTTATCTATTCGTCAACCTTGATCAGCAATTAAGTTCAGTCTTTTTTTGTCTCGGGCGACGGACTTTCGATCTGCAAAGACGATTTTATTTGCCGATGAAAACCCAGTCCCAGTTACTTTCTCTCTTGGCTCACAAAATGTCTCAGACACGGTCTTAATTGCAGTTCACTTGGAATCTTTTTTTCTGTGGTGTCCTAAAAAAATTTTGTCCGAAAAATGGCCTACCACAATTGTTTTTGTGTACATTATGTAGCCAATGTTTTGCAGCTCATTTAGTCTAGTTATGGTATCTACGGTCAATCAAACCGCTTTTTTACACATTCCCCAGCTAAGACCTCATCTCCTGCTTGCACTGCTGTTTCAGAGAACATATCGATACAATAGCGAGATTTGAAACTGTTTATATAGTTGGATATTTTTTCAGCCCTGACAATAAAAGACATATTTTGTTTCACTTTTCTGTCAGTTTGAAATTTTTTTCGCTTTGCCATTGTGAAACATTTACAAATTTGAAATAACAGACTTTTATTCATCAGATTGTTTCAGTGAATTCAATAAAACTTCAAATTAAAGTGATTTTGTGTTCTTTTTGTCTATTTGTAGACTAACTAACAACTCTTTCTGTGTGGATGTGGTTTTTCTGCTTAATAATCAGATTGTTACTGCGTACAACCAGCTATTAACTTTTTACTAAACAAAATCTTTTCATTTATTACAAAACGTAGATTTTATCAAAATTATTGTTAACTTTGTATTTCATAAAAGTTCGAATTGAGTCAAATGAAACAAATTAGAGCTGTCACGGTCTGTTTTCATTTTTTTTTCATTTTATAAGTTGGAGAAATCATTTGAGCAAAATTTGTCTCATTTGAAAAATTGGATAAATATATTAAATTTGACTCATTAATGAGGCGTTTACTAATCACTAAAAATTATCAGGCAATAAATATAACACGGATATTTATCTGGCGTTTATGCTAAAATGAATAACTTATCCATAAACATTTTTAACCAAAAATTAGTGGTTAATGAAGTTTTAAAAACTTATGTTTTGGTTTCCACATACTGATTACTTTTCCTCCACCCCAAAGCAAAAATTCTTTACTTTTGTCACGACAACCAACTAGCCACAACAGGTATCACCCAGTACATATTTTTTCCCATTACACATTTTTGTTTTATTTTTTTTTCATCTGAATTTTATAACGCTCACTTGATATATTTAACGTAGTTTCTGTCGAATTAAATCTGATATAATTTTTAACCTTCCCAGGAATCCAACTCTAAAAGTTAATATTAATGGGTTGAAACCAGCAATTGAATATTTTTGAGAGTCAAACCCTGATTATTCTGAAATCTGAAAATATTCAATTTACACAATGAAAGTAGATTTTTGAAACAATGATAAACTAGATATTTTGAAAATAAAAAATGCTGATGAAATGAGATTCATAAATTGTTGATCTGTTGTATTTATAACCACCGTTATGTTAACCAAGTTAATTGTCAATTAAAATTTCATTGTTTAAAAAAAAATTTTGAAACATAATGAAGGTGATAATAATAACGGCTGTTGTGGTACTTTTGAGGTCCTCGGTTCGAATCAGCTGTCTAAATAACAACAAGATACCTTCATTCGTTTCGACTAGTGGCAGTCATCGCTTGAGTTAAATCAAAGATATTATACCCAATTTTCCAATTACGTCAATTGTCTAAGAAGTTAATTTCACATTCAAGCCCGAGTGATTTGGTATGTTATATAACTTCTCCTCAATCTTCGTAAGTAAACAGATAAGGGTCAACAAAACTTACTGTCTTGGAAAACACTTAAGATGATTTTAAATTTTGCTTTACTTTTACCTTCAAGATTTGTTAAAATTTTGGTGAATAATCTCCGTAGAATTCCTTACCTATCCTATTAACCCGGACCCTAGAGCCGGAATAAACAAGTACTGAACCATCATATTTCAATAATGGATGAAAGATTCATTGTTGATTCAAGTGATTCATGGTAATCCATGATTGTGAACTGCATCATAAAAATAGTCGATACTCCTAATACTTTCATGTGCTTTTTTAATTAGTCATAATTTTGATTAATTATTTTATCAACTGCCAATCGATATCTTCCAAGACCCAGTTGATGCCAATTTTTCAATCTGTTCAGTTTAAAAACAGACATACATTCATAATGTCCTTGGTAAATACAGAATTGGTGTTCATTATATTCATATTATGTTCAGAAATGTACACTGAATTTTTGATGAAAGGGCGAATAAGTGTAATGGTCGAAACTTTGGTCATATAAAAAATCATAGTGAAATTTTATGACTCAGTACTGAAATATTATGGGACTCTGATCCGTGTATGAAATATACAGTTGTAAAAGCGAATAATTGTTCGGATTGTCGCCTCTGCTCTGACAAAGCTCTTTTGTACTATATTCAATTTTATGGTGAACAGACAAAACAGTCCCGGACAGAAAAGTCCCAAATAGTAAAATATTCCCAGACAAATTAGTCCGAATTAAATCAATTAACAAAGAAACATGTTAACATCAATTAACAAAGAAACCCCCTTAAGTTATTGATATGATTATATCTTTTTGAACAAATACTAAGCTGATTACAACAAAATTTCAGCCAAATAATGTATTTTGAAAAAAGTTTGTGGCTTTGTCCTAATTCATATCAACTAAAAACAATGCATTCAGAAGCTAAACTCACAAAACTCACTGATTATGTTTGTCAATTGTTTTTAGATTCTATTTACAATTGTTTCGATGTTTAAATTGGGAATTTTTTGTTTAGGACTGTTTTGTCTGTTTTCTTGGACTGTTTTGTCCGGAAATATTTTGCATTTTGGTATTGTTTTGTCTGGGACTGCTTTGTCCTGGCACGCAATATTATTAATATTATTGTTTTTAAACGCTGACCACTGAGCATTTTAGTTGAAGTTACTTTCTTACAAACAATTAAGATGATAAAGAAAATTAAAGTGTCATCAAATTTTCAAAAGAATTCGAAGCTTCAATTAAATTGTGAGCAAAATGCGGATTTTTTCTCGGACATTTTTTTCTTACGTTTAACAAAAAATCCGAAACCGAAAATAATGCATTCAACCTTATAACAGTCACGTGCAAATTTTAAAATGCCTAAAATCTGCAGTGCCAGAAGTCAAAATGCCAGAAGTTGATACTTAGCCAGAAGTTGAATTTCGTTGACTTTCGTCATTTTAAAACGTGCGCGTTTCGTGTTTTAAGCATGGTTAAGTGACTTCGAGATTCTGACTCAATATCTCGAACCGCTTTGCGGTTCACGATAAACGCCAGAAGTGCTCAGTGACTTCAAGCAGAGTCACTTTAACCATTACTTCAAAGCCGACGGTACAAAATTTTCCTTAATCAAAATTCAATACATTACCGGAGCCTTCGTGCATTTTGTCGCTGTTTCGTTTTTTTTATACAAGTAGGATTTCATTCGCGGGTCTACTGGGCTGAAAGTTACAACAGCAAAAAGTACCTTTCCCTTCTGTGAACTCTTCATTGTAAAATGAAGATGACCCATGTTCTCGATGGTTCTCAATTTTCTCAGAACCGTTTAATGATTTAATTCTTGATAAGGCATTTTTTGGTTTCGCAGTAGATGCAGTAGAACATCTCTTTGTAACACTTTGATGAAAAACCATACTTTTAAAAACACATGCAACAGTCTCGCAAGTTTATTCAAGATTAATGCTAAAACTTTTATCACGAAATTGCAAGTTTGGTTTCAGTACCGTGTGAACAGAAAATCATTACCAAAAAGTGTGCAGAAATTTTGTGAGAACTTAGAATTTCTCGTACCACCTATCGATATGAATTATTAAGTGAAATAATAAATTATATGCCCTCTATAATTGTGCACAAAGTCTACGCGTGAATGCCAAATTAAAAAGAAATTCCAATTTCCTAGAAAATTTCCCCAAATTTTCGCATACTTAAGCTAAGTTTAGGCCGGCTATTTATCTTTCTTAGAAGCGTAGCAAATGCTATAAAAATGTCGCAATTAATTATTTAAGTCGCAATTTATTTACATGTATCTATCGTAAAGTAAAAAAAACTTTATTTTTTAAAAGACCTAAGTCATTATCGGTACGTAAATTTTGTGGCAAATTTCAAATATGTGTATTTTAATGGTTATTTAAATTGGGGCAGAGAAAATGGGAATGGGTGCAGTTGAGGGCGGGGGGGGGGGGGGGGGTGTGTTTTAACTTTGGATACTTTCACTTGTCAATTGTCAACTATTTATTATTTTAACAAAGCAATCTTCTGGTTAAATTAAAACTCTTTCAGCCAGAATTTAACATGATTGAATTAGTTATGACAGCCACGGCTGGCTTTATTTGTAATAAAATTTTATGATATTCAAATACGATATACTACCTTTAGAAACTTAAGTTATTATGTGACTAACTAGTTTCTGGCGCCGAGTTTAAGCTAGCGCTCTGTGAAACCAGCTAAAGAAAAACACGTAAAGTTTGGCTTAACTCGAGTCAATTCTCAAAACGTGAAGCTTTTCTCAGGTGTTTATAAAGAAGTTGGAAAGACCCACTAGAGAATATTTGATTGCTTTCAATTCTTTCAGCGTCTGCTATGAACAAACTTCTTTAGAGCGCTTAAAATACAATTTGAACCATAGTTAAAAGCATTTTCTTCTTCTATTATACTGTGCCGTGTATAAAACAAAACTGCAGTTGCTTAAAATACAAAGCTTTATATATGAAAAGAGATAAATTTTAAGCATAAACTTTACAGACATTTACGACACCGATTTGCTAGTTTTGCATTATTCAAACTTCACTTTAGCTTTCGCAAAACTTGACATAACTCTTCTTTAAATTTCACTAAATTTCGCGACTGGATTTTCAAAGATTCAAGCTTTGCTTACCCCTGTTTTCCATAAGTTTTCCTTACCCCCGTTGAGCTATCCATGGATATTTTTAATCCCGATTCTGGACAAGTTCCCCGCTTTTGGTGTTCCTTATTGATCCTATCGAAAATCTTCACAATTTCTGTAAATCTTCGAAGCAGATTATTCGATCAGTACCTATGAGTCCATTCCCGTGTGATTCGATTTGAGTTTATGAACAAATTGAAACCATACTTTTGAACCTTATGCGAACTTTTGAGCAGATTTGCGGAAAGTATGAAGTTTGAGAATCGTTTGGTTTTAACTGGTTTAGTAATTAGTTATTACTCGTTGATTTTGTTAGTAGCTGCCCTGGATGATAATAACTCGGGTCGAGATCGAGGTTTGTATTGGATGCTAGTTTTCATACAAAAATTTCATCGATAATTTGTACCCTTAAATCATGCTGAACAAACATCCGATTTCTCAAAAATGTCCTTTGAAAATTGATTAATTATTTTTTTTAGATAATGGTGTTCTATAAATTTTAATTGTATAAATTGTAAGTATAAATTGAAGGTCATGGATGAGTAATTGACTCCGTATCCTATCGGAGGTGCATAGGCGAAATTTCTCAGATGATAAAATTGATCAACAGATTGATGAGATATCTTTACGAAACAAATTTTGCAATTCAAATGGATTTCTCTGGTACTTGCAAAACTAAAATCTTGCAACGGATGAAGAATTTTTTGTATATATTGAATAAGACCATTTGAGTTATAGATCTTTATAATAGAAAACGAATCAAATTAATTAGGCAGTAAGTAATGCTTGCTTCAGTTTCATGGGTCAATGTGAAACTCAGAAAGTCTGAAAATGTTTCAAACAGATTTTCTAGGCCAACGCAGGTTTAATATATTTTTGTTAATGTAAGGCCGAGTTGTTAAAAATTAATTTTACTATTCGGTAGAATTTTTAATAGCTGCCCTGGATGATAAAAAATTCAACCGAGCAAACGGTTTGTACTTCATTTCAGAATACTAGGGTCTTCTGCACGTTAAGACTCCTCTTAGGAAGATTTGCTACTTTTACAATTAAAAATTTCATCAATTCCTCATTATTTCGTTAATCCCAATTGAATACATATAAGGTGTATTGTCTAAGAAATCCGGTATCGGTATCCGAGGTTTAGGCCTCGACTTTTTTTTGGGTAAAAAATGTAGGTGATGACGGCCTTTGTTGTGTAAAATTACGCAATCGAGCTTCCAACTTAAAGTCAACGAAAAATTTACTTATGGTTTGAGCATAAGTCTTTTCATAGGCATTTTTTGTCAAGCAAGGTTTTTTCACTTTAATCAAGCTTATGCAATTGCATCGAGAAAACGTCACGTAAAAGTTTGCATTGGCCAAGCGAACGTCATTTCTTAAGTCTGCTATTTGCAAATATAGAGAAAAAACTGTTTCTTTTTTGCTGATGAAATTAATGAGGCAGCAACAGAGCAATACTAAACAGCATTGCACCTCTGCAGTCCAACTTAAAACACAGTTTGAAAACTGTCAGAACAGTTAAAAAATTTTGCAGTTCTTGATATAAAGCATTTTTTGTATCTGGAATATATTGTCATACTGTTTGATTGAATAAAACTATATAGCTGCATTATATGGTCTTCTTTCTTTTAGCCATAAAAAATATGGCGTTACCAAGTTGTTTCCCTTCCAAAAATATGTTTTTCATTTTTTGAGACATGGCAGATTTTTGATAGATTACTATTTTTTCTGAGTTGAAAACACGAACATATCTTGCGAAGAAAAATTGTTTCGAACTTTTTTAACCATAACTCTAATTTTTCGTATAGTTTGCTACATTTTTATATGTTTGCTAGAGCTTTGTAGCCTTTTAATTCCATTCTCTCTCTCCATGTAAATTTGGCATTAAAAGTTTATGAAGCTTTGAAGTTTACGTTTTCTGGTTGAAAAGAAATTGTTGCTTTCTCGTAAGGTTTTTCTCAGAAGGAAAAAGACAACCATTAATATTATCGCGAAAAACACATATGGGGGTGACAATGCGGTGTTTAAGCGTACGTGGTTATGTTTTTAATTTTAACATGAGTGCCGAGACATTTTTCCTTGATACTCAATAAACAGAAGAAATAAAAATTGGCAAGAAAGTAGCAATCAATTTTTTTGAGCAGCAAATGAAATTTAGAGCACTTTCAGCTCATTTTTTGCTCATGCTTGTCATGACTGGCTGAGTAAAGAACAGCACTCTTTTGATTTTCAGATCAAATTTCATTTTCAATGTTTGATTTGGTAGACATGGATGGTTTTCAAAAACAGATAACGTTGGACAATAAGCGACTGTTCTCCACGATTGACTTGGTTTTTTGGCAACAACAATTCTTTCTCTGAGACCAAAATATATTTGGGGAAGTATGGTATTAAGTGCAAATTACCATTAATCAGCAGTTCTCAAACCAATTGGATGCAGAGTTATTTTTTAAAGATATTTTTCACTCTATTTTTTAAACTAACGGATTGTTAGTAGTTAAATAATTTTGAGATGCTCAAAAACAGTTTGAAGCACAATTTTTTGGCTAGTGCTCTAATTGTCAAAATTGAGCCGAGAGGTTTTTATTAGATATTGTTATGTTCGATATGTATTGGCAATTTTGTAGCAAGCAAAGATGGCATTTTTGATAATTGTTCTGCTTGCTTTAATTTGTCCCGGTTTCTGTTTACTTTTGAAATACCATTCAAAATCTTATTTTCCTTTAATTTTGAAGATCCGCAGTTGAGGTGCTTAGAATTTCGTCTTTTTTATTAGCAGAGATTTCATATAAGATCACTCAATGTCGTATTAATCACCTCAGCGGAAAAAAACTTCGGAATCATAAATTTTTCATTTGGAAATAAATATCTTTTCCTTTACATAAGCTTGTTTTGCTTTTCACGTCCTTTGTTTGCCATGTTGTCAGTGCTAGTTAGTTAACCAGTTATAACTTAAGTTATTATTAATTGCTAACTAATGTTTAGTGTCGGCCGCAGATTACCTGGCTACAAACCCCCAAATTAGACAGTGCTGTGCGTGTGGAAGGGCTAATTACAGAATCAACTTCGTAGCAACCTGGGATCAGAAGAGGGATATCAACGGGAAAACTCCATTCGGTTAGTTAAGATCAGTAGTCCCATTTTGAGGTTTCAGGGCAAATTTCCCTTTTTTTTCCTTTTAAAAGGTTTTCCGTGAGACTAATGTAAGGCTAAAAGTACCTCAAAGTACTCAAAAATAAGTGGGGTCACATTAGACCACACCTGTGGTCAAATAATTTGTAATCTTGGAAAAGATCGCAAGATTTTGAAACCCTCTTGCAAGATTTTGAACTAAAATAATCATTTTTTGCCTGGTCACCTGGCTGCCCGATACAGATATGTGGTACGTTAAATAAAAGATTTAGGCATAATTAGAATATAAAATTATTAAGATCAATAAACGGAACTTTCTGACTACAAAATTTGCCCTGTGCAGCTTAAATTTGCACGAAACTTGCTGAACAAAAGTGAAGAATGTCCACTATTTAAATAAAAACGTTGCAAAAATGAAACTTGAAATATCTAGATTGGGTATTGTTAAGATTCTTGGTGAGTAAACATCAAGATGTGTACAAACACACAACTTTTTGTATCAAGAAATTTGGTACTTCATCAAGGTCTTGACGCGAATTTTCCAGCTTAATCACGAAAAGTTTCTAATAAAAAATCTTGATCAGATATTTCATGTTTTGGCAAGAAATTGATCTTTCCAAAATTCTACTAATATAACTGTCTGAAATAAAAAATAAGAGAATTCGAAAATTTTAAATTTTTCATTTGATTGCGTTCTCCTTTGGTCACCCGGATTTGAGTTGCAGAGCATTTCAGCGCTGAACCAGCACATTTCAAGTGTAAAAACTTAATTCAGTTCTGAAACATTAAATCTCTAGAATATTTTAAGCTTCTTTATGTTCAGTTCTTAATAATTATGATTATTTTGAGGTAATGGAGTTAGCCCAAACTTATCCTGTACAGTCTGAAAATTACTCATAGCCCAAAATTAAGTCTGAGCTGAGTAATGTCATACTTTTGTAGTTTATAGCCGGTAATTACTATAGTAGTATACACACTATTTATATATAAGCTAGTTTGTAGACAATTACAACAAAACCCACTTAGCTTAGTGGTTACGACTTGCTACGCAAATTAAAGGTTAGAAGTGCCCACGCGTAAGTTCCGATCGCATATTATTTTTCGAGCATAATATTTTTCGTGCAGTAAATTTTACTCAAAATCAAGGCTTGCCAGTGTATATTGGGACATGAACAAAGTACTGGTCATCCTAAAAAATCTCTACACTGATTCAGCGCTGATTTACTCTGCCACCAACCGCTGGGCATATTTTTTTTGTCAAATGTGAGTTTTTGAGTTAGATTTTAAGCATCATATCGATGACTGAGCTTTATTGGAATTCTTTAAGAGCTATTTCCCATTTTTTCATTGGCTTATTATCATGAGCGTGAAAATCTCAACTTTGTTTTTGAATCAGGACAAAATCCCACAAAAAACTAAGTTTTGGTTTTACTTGCCAGCATAAATAGCCGCCTTTTCTTCTGATGAGCTTAGTGAAGTAGCACCATGTGGTTGCAGCTACCCGCCCTTTGTTTGCCTGTAACTAAGATGCGCTTTCACCTGCACGCGTTGTCCTCTACATGACCCTACCCTTAACTATGTTTACCCCGCACTGATTCGAGGACGACTAAGGCGGGCAACTTAAACAGAGATTTTTTTGTGTCTGTACAGTGAGAAAATGCAGTGTAGGTTTAGAATCAATGTGATTGAACGTGGATCCTCATGAACAGATTAAAATCGGGAAAATCAGGGTGATAATCTTGAGAATCTTTTAAAAATTTCGAAATTTCGTCATGTAGAGTACACAAATTGAGTTAAAGAGCGAGAATTGATATAATTTCCACAAACCACACGCCGTAGTTGTGTACATCGTACATGTGTGCATGGTAGCTGTGTGCGTTTTAGCTGCGTACATCGTAGCTCTTTTAAATCGTAACGCATTGATTTATAAACCCGTTTCCTAATAGCACAATACAAATAGTGCAAATTGTGACCTTTATTTCATTTTGCTTCTGGTGTTTGATTCCAGATTTGAGATGGAGAAAATCAATCAGTGCTAACAAAGGTAATTGAGACCATTTTAAAATTTTTTGTCTACTCGAATACAAGAACTATATTCTTAAAATACCCCAAAATATTGTGGATAAAAAAATCCATTCCAAAAAAGGCGTACAAGCATGAAAAGCAGTTTTGTGTGCAGTTCAACATAACAAGTTTTTGCATCGTGACTTGATTGTTTGTGGAGGGTGAAATTTTGGGTGAGTTCAACACGTGGATGTTAGGTCAGAGGCACCAAAGGGCAGGTGCCAGGATGACAGACGTGTGGACGAAAACGTGAACAGCCACGTGTTGAACTGACCCCAAAGTTCACACTCTGGAAACAATGTTCTGGTTGTGATGTAAGACCTTGTCATTAGGAACCGCACACAAAAATTTTTCGGCTTGCTTGTACGTTTTTTTGGAAAAAAGGAAAGTTGTATTTATCCAACAGGTTTTTGTGGGTATAAAGAATACAATTCTTGTAATCGCTAAGATAAAAAACTAAAAGTTTGTCTCAATAAACTTTTCTAGGATTGACTGTTTTTCTCCATCTCAATTCTGAAATTACACACCAGAAGCAAAAATCAATAAAGGATACGGTGACGTTTTAACAAATAGACGTACCAGAATGTAGAAATTTCAAAAAATGTGATTGGTTGAGAAATTTAAAAAACTGTACCTTTATGCATTCAATGAGCCTTAATTGGACATGGCCTATGATAGATTATGTTTTTACCACATCTGACCATACCTCAGTGGCCCGTGGGACTTGATATGAATCTATCACAACCAAACGTGAGACCAGTTCCCCAAAAAAAAAACATAATTTTTCGACTTCGGCTTATTGCGATTTCTAAGCAGTTTTACGTTAACACGCATATCCTATTTTGAAACATGGAGAATCTGTTGAGCAATCGCCCAATCAGAGAAAAATTTTCCTATTTTCTCAATTGTGATCGGCCAGCAGTAAAATTTCTATATTTTGGTACGTCTACCATTTTCACTAGCGCCGAATGACACAATTTCTAATGGGCTATTATATTAGGAAACGTGTTGATAAATCAATGTGTTACGACGTTAAAAAAACTACAATACATACAGCTACGATGTACACAGCTAGGATACTCAC
Organism: Convolutriloba macropyga; assembly: GCF_964194025.1. NCBI lineage: Eukaryota > Metazoa > Xenacoelomorpha > Acoela > Convolutidae > Convolutriloba > Convolutriloba macropyga. The sequence continues at coordinate 23,752,271 of NC_134480.1, forward strand.
AGCTAGGATGGAGTCAGCTACAATGTACTCAGCTACGATGTACATAGCTACGGCGTGTGGTTTGTTGAAGTTATATCAATTTTCGCTCTTTAGCTCAATTTATGTGCTCTACATGACAGATTTTCGAAGTTTTCAAAATCTGCTTGTATTCTGATCTGTTCTTGAGGATCCACGCTTAGACACATTGATTGCACACACTGCATTTTCTCACTCAGCAGACACAAACAAGCTTGTGTATAAGTGGCTATGTCGCTTTAGTCGTCCTAGGGTCAGTACCATGTCAGACTAGCTAAGTGTAGAGTCATGTAATGGTTAGTTTGCTCGTTAATTTGACGACTTTGTTAAGTGATAACGATCTATTCCGGGTTGCTCATCATACAAATTTCTTAGTATTCATACTAGGTCATATATGATTCTTAGTGATCATACTAAGTCATATATGATTTGTATGAAATCTTGCTAGTCATACAAGGATCATATATGATTTCCTAGTAATCATTCAGGGACCATACAAAAATTTTCAAAGCCTAAGAACTGTTTAAATTTCATTTTCTATCGAGGTTGAAAAAATTTTATGGAAATCATACAAGGTCATATATGACACATAAAACGCTGACTGGTGCGACAAATTCCCGTATACGGTAGTCAGAGGACATGTCAAATGAATTTATTGCATTTGCAATCCACAATTGATTCTTTGCATGCACTAAAAGAATAACTTTGCAATTTGGACATATTCACAAAACGATTTTGAGGTTATATAATAAAAAATGTTTTCTATGCTTCTTATAAATGAGCATTTATAGTATTAACTGGCTTCAGATAGTATTAGATCTTTAGTTATATATTTGGACTTATTCTTTTATTTAGTGCCCAACTTTGCAAATCAAATGATATTGTAGGTTAGGGTCTTTTTGCGGATCACAAAATGATGCCGGCGAATCTCAAAGGTGATGCCTAACCGAATAAAATAAAAAAAAAACATAATGGAAAATGAATCATGAAAAATAGATATATGATTCTTTGTAATCATACTAGGATCTTATATGATTTCTTAGCAGTCATACCAGGATCGTACTAGGAAATACGTTATGATTTGTATCACATCATATATGACCCTTATATGACTACTAAGAAGTGGCGATACGGGATGAAACGAATACTTTCGCTACTTTTGCTACCAATATTTTCGCTACCATTTTTTGTTAGAATGCTAGCACAGACGAATACTTTTCCTCGCAGAAGCAGAATTTTGTGAACGACCAATTTTGAGATGCAAGAAATCATAATTTTTAACTTATAGAAGTTTTGCATGGTAAAAGAGACGGTTCCAAGCATAATTATTCGTTACACAACGAGAGTACCTAGATAATGACGGTAAAGTTTTTTCGAGTGTGCGTAGCTTTAAATATATCTTCGATCTACCATTTAAGGTATAATTCGTCTTATTTTCCAAAAAAATTCCTCAAAAACTGATGGATGATTCTTTTGAGAAACAATTTATAAATATAGTAACGAAAAGTATTGGTTCAAAAGTCACTTGTTTCTTTTGATCTATTGATCCGATAACAATTAAGCGCTATTAATTGTATAATAATTGGAAATTAGCTACAAACTTTGTGAAATTTAGTTAAGCACACTGTAGTCTTTTGTCACCTGAAGTTTGTTAAATTATAGAACAAAATTTGTCACTAATTCCCTTTTTTGAACGCAACTCATTTTCACTTTTTGTGGAACCCTTATATTTTTAGAAACTACGCAACAAAGTCGGCCAGTTTAAATTGAGATTTAGCTTTGCTTCATAAGAGTTGCTTTACTTTCCGTAAATCTAGCTTTCGAAATGCTAGTCTCTGAAACTTAAGTTCTTGTTCAAAAATTAAATTTTGCTCAAGCTCAATTTACTACATCTGCATCAAAACGAACACATTCAGCCCAATTATATAAACCAGACATATTATAAACCAACCATAAATAGAAAAGGAAACTTTTCGCTAAATATAGAACGTTTGGTCAATCTGCAACTAAATACTGGAATAAAACTTCACAGTCGGAGTTTTTTTGAGTTAAAACTACTGAATTTGCGTGAAATTTGTTTAATCTTTGCACGCTATTGGAACAAATGGAAATTATGCGCATACTCTTTGAAGTTGTAATGTAAATTCACGTTGGATTAAGACAAAATCACTGCTGTGAAAGAAAACAGCGGGCTAGCAATCCGTGATTTAGAGAAATTAAGTTTCATTTTAAAAACTACTACGAAGTAAAATGCGCGGTTTCAAAAGCAATTTTTTGCCTGATTATGCCTCCTCTGAAAAATAAATGCCAAAAAAGTCCATTTTGTCGTGTTAAAGGATTTCTCAATGGGCCTATGGTTTTATTTATTGTACTGGTTCTCCTAAGCTAATCGCCTTGTCCAAAATCTGCCTTAAATAAAAAACAATTAAGAATAGGAGTGTCGAAGTATAGCACGTTAAATAATCGCACGTTTTGCGGTTCAAGTGAAAGTTTAAATAAATTCTAATTTTGAATACCGTAAAGTTAAATTTTATTCAAAGTTTTACAAGAATCGCTAAACGTGCTATTTTGTAGCTGTAAGCATGACCAAAAACTACTGTTTTTTAACTCAAAGAAGTTTAAATTGATCCAGGAAATGTTCACAGCACAAAATTTAAGATGGAAATCTATCTGTTTAATTGCATTATTTGTTTAAATAATGAGAAAATGTGGATTTTAGTTAGTATTCGTCCCAAATTAAGCAAACTTTTAGTATATTAATTTTAGAAAGTTTTACTAACCAAATTACCTAACTTTTCCGGCAGTTGCTGAGAATTAGTTGACACCAGAAATTAATTTAAATTACTGAAAAATGTTTTTTGATAAACAAACGGGTGTTAATAAATCGGAATTTTGATGCCAAGCATTTGAAAACCGATATATTTGAAGAGTGGGTTGCATTTGATTACAGTTCTTTTGATATTTGCGTTTTAACAAAACTGATATATTGCTATAAATGCTCCCCAGGGAATGATACCAAATCAACTTTTGTAATATAAATATAACTATTAGTGGCTCTAATAAAAATTTTATTCTAGTGACCATCTTTTGATGCATGTATAAAATTATTACTTTGTAGGACTGAAGTTTGCTAATTTTGCTAATTTTTTGTTCAGTTTATAGAAAAAACTCTACCTTAAATCACGCTCCATTGTGCAGTAGACCTGCAATTTTTCTCGGACAATTAACAGCTTCGAGGCTAAAAGTAAATAATCGGCAAATCAAAATTGCTCAAAATGTCAAAAAGATTCTGAAAAATTAATAATCTTTCAATTGTTAAAAGTTACTGCATAGAAAAACAATAAAGAAAAAAATTTTACCTAAAACCACGATCCATTGTGGAGTACGCCTGCAAAATGTGTCTGAAAAATAACAACTTCAAGGCCAAAAATCAATAATCGGAAAACAAAAGAGCTGAAAATGTCAAAAAGACTCTGAAAAACTAATAATTTTTCAAATATTGAAAATTGTCGATGCAAATAATCGTTTGAAACGAAAAAATACAATTGACAATTATACAGCTTGGTGAATTTCAAAAATATTAATGAGCTTTGTAATGAAATAAACAAGAAAACGCATGTGTTTTTGATCAAAGTTGTGTTTCAACAAGATAGAGCGCCTGCCCGGAATAAGGCATCATAGTAGGCCCGTACTGAATCATGATATTTCAATGCTTAAATTTTATGATGATCATATTTTGATCATGTCACTTTTTACCCTGTCAAGGAAACAATTCAGTAATAAGAATTCCTCGCCTGATAAACTTCTGGCCAGTGTAAAACTGCAATTCGTAGTTATTTTTGAACGGTTGCAAAAAAATAGCTTGCCGATTCTCTGAGCAGAAGATTCTAAGGTGTAAGCGAACCGTACATAAAATGAAGATCCACAACTTTTTCCAAGAAAAGGAGCGTCAGGTACCGAAATGGCCAGCATATAGTTCAGATCAAAATCCAAGAAAACCAAATATTTATGGTGATCCTGAAGCAGAGATCGCAAAAACAGACAATTTTTTGGGAAAACTGAGAACAAAAAGTGTTGTAAATTTGGACCAAAATTGACAGTGCTGTCACTAGAGTCGTGTACGAGTTTTCCACAAACTGTCTACTAGACGCTAAAAAAAGGTGTAGTGACTCGTTTACAGAGATTTGGTTTGAACATTGAATGCTCTCATATTTTATGTTTTTGACGCTCAAGGCGTGGGAATCTTTGTTCCACATTCTAATAATAAACCCTAGAAAAGTTTCAAATACTATGTTTCTGTACGGAATTTGATATTTTCTTTCGAATAAATTGAATTGATTCCGCGCTTAAATGGTCGCCACTTATGTCTGGTGAAATATATCAGATTTTCAATTTTATGCAGTCACTGAATATTATTGAGTTGCAGAACGTAAATGTACAGTTTCGACTTTTGGTAGAAATTCGAAGTGCACTTACAAGTTTAAAATTTCATACTTGATGTAATCATTATTATGTTCTGTGGGAAAAATTTCCCTATCTTGATCATTTTCAGACATCCCTGTCGAGTACTTCGAAAACCCGGAGCGCGGTAAGTTATCCATGGCCCTATATGGATAAAACGTTATGCATTAGAATGCAAACACTTTTGCTAGCGCACTGCATATAGTAAAACACACTATACCATTACATAAGCGCTATTCACAGAGCAAAACCCGCGTGTTTACATATAGTTTATTGCATAGCAAATTTGTGTTTATTGTGTTATATTCTGCCATTCTTACAAACGTAAAAGCACACAATACTATTCCTGTGTCGAAATTTTCCCATTTTAGGGGTTAAAATTGCAAGTGTTTGTTTCACTTGTACGCTTGAAAGACATTATTCGTAGACAAAGTATATACATAGCTATCTTAGGTTGAAGAAATTTCAGTCAACTTTTCGGGAAAATAAAGCTGGAAATAGTTTTCTTCGGTTTCTTATGAACTTCTGAGGAACACATGAGGGTATAGTTTAAATTGTCTGCTGATCTTTGATAGGTATGCTAAAGTTGATCATGGTTCATGTCCGCTAATTGTACTGGAAATTGATCAAAGAAATTTAGAGGACCCCAGGAGCAATGCAAATGCCCTCGATCTGAACTTAGAAGTTTGATATCAAGACGATGAAAAAAACGAAAATGGCCCAAGAATAAATAATTTCAATACAAATTGAACGCTTTGGAAAATGCAGAATGCGTTTCTAGTGAATTTTCAGAAAGTTTTAGTCCCATCTCTGTACCATGGTAATTTCATAGAAGCCCATTATAACCGATCAGTGTAACTTCATATAATCCAATCGATTGATCATACTATACTCCACTGCCATTTTACGATGGGCATTGAAAATTCATAGAAAAATATACATTTATTAAAAAGATGAAAATGTAATAGCGAAATAAAGCGAGCAAATTTTCAGCCAATAAAAACCTCTGCATACTTATGCACAGATCCATGAGTTAATTTGCAGGCTTCTGTGGAATTACCCTCAATCGTCAATAGACTTTTACGAATTTTCCATAATCCTGCAATGTGCTATCTTGACGTCTTCAAAATTTCTCAATCAATCAATGAAATATTAATTTCTAAGGTTGTACGCTGCTTCATTATGCAACCCCAACATTGGTCATATCACAGGTTTTTAAAATTTGATTGTCAATGTTTGTTTTTGAAATGCCTATAAATTCAAATTCTATCACAAGATACTTAAATATTTTTTTATTCTATAGCTCTGAAGCATTTTAAACAATTCATATATCTAATGTTTACCTCGTAAATCACACTGTTTGTGTAGTAAAACATTTCACGATGAAGATAAAAAAAGTACCTCCAAAAACGTGCAAAGTCAACTGTTTTTTTTTAAAGCTTGATTCAAATCTTCATCTGTTTGAGTTTTAAAAGGGTTGTGCCTGCCCATTAATTTTGGTTGAACAAATTCTGATTGACCCCAATTCTTTGAAACTGTCGCCCTATGAAAGTGCCGCCCTTGAGCTCTATCAAAATATAATCGATAATTGATAAGACCTGTCGATTTTGCTGTCTCCAAGAGTAAATGAGGATGAATGATTTCCTACAAAGGTTTTCAGCATTACGCTCTCAGCAATAGAGTACTTCAAATTTGCAGAAGTTGGAACGTCTGTCCTCCTGCATGTCAACCACTGCTTCTAGGTAATAAATCCCACAGGTTTATCTGTAATACCACAGGTTTTTAAGATTTGCGATTTTTGCGCAATCCTTACCAACATTCAACGCATTCATCGCAATTCTTCATTTTTTTTAGCGTTGACACCTCGATCCGGGTAGTTGCAGAATAGATTTTTGCGTATCTTTAATTACCTGAAATATAAATAATTCATTGAAAAAAGTTTGCTCACTTCTTAATATTTACGGATTATTATTCTAACGCCAGTACCGAAAAACTATGCACTTTGTATATTACATTTTCTTATTACAAATGTTTTTTTTGCTTATCTTGAATTTGCAGCAATTAATCTGGCAGCAATTCAAATGAATCTCATGTATCAAAATCAGGACTATATTCAAACGCATAAATGAGATTATACATCTATGATACAACAGTTCATATTTCCTAAATTATTTCACAAATTAAAGAATTTTACAGGATGGAATGGTTTGTGCAAGCGTCCATCCTATTTGTATTGCACTTTTTGTCAAGAGAACTTACTTTAAAAGACTTGGGCGTGCTTTTGAAAGCAAAAGCCGATCCCGCTTGAAAAAAATCTCGATATAAAAATTTTGCATTACCTGCATTATAACCACATCCACATATTTTATCATATAATCAAGTGAGAGTTTTTGATTGGATGTTTCATTTAGACTACATCTCTCCCAAATGGCAGTCTCTGATTGGTGCATCACATGATGAAATTTTCTCCCTGTGGAGGTATGACGAGGTGGCACCCGAACATATGAAACAAGATGTCTCCCTCAATGCTGGCAAAATTCAGCCTCAGAACATACAGGGCTTCCTCAAAGAAAACGTGAGTAGAATTTCAAGAAAAATCAGTTTTTTGGAGAATTTTTGATCTTTAAAAGCAGAATTCAAAATTAAAAATTAACTTCAGAAATGTTGAGTTCGGAGAACCAATTTTGCAATTGTACCTTCAAACCGACACTTTCAAATTTCCATTGATCTTGTATGTTTTTTTTTAGATTTTGAGACTACCTATAAAACAATAATCAGTTATATATCAAAGGTTCTCGTGAGATCATAAGAAACATCTGATGCGGGAAAGGCCTCTAAAGAAAGTATATCGAAAGAAATCGCAGTGGGCGCTAAGGTTTCTGTTCACAAAAACCCTAACCACACGAAACAAATTGAAAAGATCATATAAAAATTATTTTAAATGATTAAATAACTGAATTGTTCTGAATTATATCATCTCGTAAAAAGGTGTCAACAGCTGGAGAAGGGACTTCCATCAATGGTTTGAAAAAATTTTAGCTATAACATATATTTATATTTATTTAAAAATTATAAAAAACTATAATTAAAATATAATTAATTAAACAATACATTGGTTAGCTCTGCTTAAAATGAGACTAATGCAATTTTTGCGGCATGCTTTTCGAGCGCAATTATTTCTTCCGATTTACAATTTGTATTAAAAAAAACAATCAACAGTAAATTATTGAAGTTGAAAACGGTCACAACTGGTTTTTGAGCAACCAAGATGTTTCGTAAACCAACGTTTTCCACTAACTCCGAAAAACATTCCTGCATTTTTTTACAAGATATCCAACGCCTAATAAGGCTGTCGAGCGCAGCACACATTTTTTGAGTTACACAAGTTATTTCAAAGCATTTTAATATCTGTCAGCGTTCATATCATTCCTTTGGTCTTGCTCTTTTTCGTTCGGTTTGTTTTTACATGCATACCACAGTCGACTTGGTTATTTTTCAAGATCTTGCAGGATTTTGGCAGAATCTTGCACGACGATACATCTTCTTGCAAGATTTTCTTCAGAATATGCAAGGTTTTTCTTCCAAACATCTGCTAATATGCAAATAATTGTAATATGCCTAAACAGTAGCAGCATGAGACAAGCACTTTTTTCTCAATATAGATTATCCCTATTGTCGAAGTTTACAACCAATACAGAATCGATTTTGAATTTTTTGTGTCAAATATAACATAAATATTCAAAAGAAATAGCATGTATTAATTTAAAAATTGAAATGAGAAAGAGTGTAAGCAAATGATAGTAACAATAATTAACATTAAATAATATAATTTTTTCGATAGTGTTATGAAAAATTTGACTGAAAAAAGATAATTGTGAAGCTCCCGCAAGGTTAAGTGAACAATCGGAAACGTTTTCAAAAGCTCACTATTTGTTTTTGTAGTGCTCAACGGAACATAAAAGTTTTATCTTAGCTGGCTGACAATAAATTGGTCATTTAAAACGCTCATTTAGCAGAAGTAGTTTGTTTCAATTCGTTCCTGAAAACACACGCAACTATATCTCGGACAATTTCTGATCAAAATGAAATATAAAGCGCCTGTAACCACCAAAAAGAGTATAGCTCGACCGAAACGAACTTGCAAGAATATAGCAACATAACTCTTCATCTTGCAAGATCTATCAGGAAACCCATTGTTTTCCAAGATCTGACAAGATAACTACCGTGCTGCAAAATCTTGCTGGACAAAAATCTGTTCTCGAGTAGGGTATTATATAAATCTTTCTAATCTATATGTTTGTTGATTATCAACAAATTGTTATTTATTATTCGGAAACGTTTCATAGTGATCATTAAGGGCTTCTTGAAGGTGTTACAAAAGCTACACACTTGTCCATAAAAAGTATGTTTTTTAATGAGATGAATATTGCTGGTTTCCTAGATTTCAAAAACTGCTCTTTTATTAGCCAATAATAAAGTTTGAAAAACAAAGCAAATTTTGCAGAGAAACGAAAAAACAAAACAAGAAAGTGCCCAAAGTTAATATAACAGTAGTGCAAAACTTACTAAAGATGCCATAACTTCGCTGTTTTTTCCAAAAGTTGAGTTCTTCTCAATTCTAACCAAGTTTTTGTACTCTAATAAGACTATTTTCTGTGTTGTTTATTTAGTTCCGGAGTGTTCGGACTGTGATTCGGATGCCTGACATCCCGGATGCCAAGGGAGAGGCCTCGGCACAGTTCTCCGTGGACAAGAACTTCCACCTCGCATCATTCCTCGCATTCCTCAGCCCAAGTCCAGACTGGTCAGTACTAAGCCCTACTAGCCCTAACAACCCAATCTCTGTCGTACATATTGATACCCCCATTCCCTTCCCCGGTAGATTATGAACATCTAAACTGATATTTTTAGTACTTTGTAATGATAAATATGAATTGTTATGGGTAATCCCAGCAGACACACCTCTTGTTAGACTACGTACAAATCGCAAGAGGCGCAATAACAAGCATTAGTTTGTGACACATATGATAGTGAAAATAACAATGAAAATTGATTATGCAAAATTTTCAAGGGTAGGGGAGGGGGAGGAAGAGGGGATTTTACTTGATATTGTATGTTCGAGTATTTTAGGTTCGTGGGGTTCAACAGTGTGGACCTGTGTGACGTGGAGTGTGTCTGGAAGGAGAACATCCGACTCAATCTGTACCCAATTGATGCTGGAACCCACTCCGGGGACAACTTCATGGTAATCCAATGAAAAACATGCAAAACACAAAGCAAAAATCCACAATTGAGTTAAACAAGTAAAATCATTCATTTTGAGATGCTTCGGTCTCTCATGGACAACTGTGATAATATTTCTTCACGTTTGTCCACTTAAAGAAAAAGTTGTCCATGATGAAAATACGGTACCTCGACGGTGGAAAACATCAACCAACAGAGCACGCCTTTCGTCACGGATAATGTAATCATTGTCCACTATTTTGAGCATTCAGTTAGCCAGACACCTCTTTGCTCGCATATTATTAATAATTAATTGAGACACAACTCAAAGACTTAATTGTTCTCGCAGACCATGATACGGGCAGTTAGTTATAAAACTGCTAATTGTTTATCCAAAATTAGTACTCTCAAAATAATCACCAATTAGGCTTTCATTCATCTTGGTCTACTTGGCATAATAAGAGTGCTTACATACTGTAAACATGGTAAACAATGACGTGTGGACAGTTTTGACAGTGAGTTTGAATGAGAGTTACAAAATCGTGTAACTGCTGCCTACGCTTGTTCAAAACAGGTCATTCTCGATAAATTGTCAGAAATTCAAACAATGACTATCACAAAAATTCCATAATAAGAGCCCTACCCAGGCTCTGGTGTGCGCTCGAAATCGTCCTGATCAGACCGTCCCAGATCAGACTCATCCGCCTCTGATCAGACTCAACCGCGCTCGACAGTTTCGGTAAACTCGAATGTACTTCTGATCAGACTCACGGGTCGAGGTGTCACCGCCAGAAATTATAAGGTTTGAGCTGAATGCGGTGAAATTTCATAAGATTTGCGGTTTTAAGCTAAAAACAGCAAATCAAAATTATTCATCACTAAACTAAATTCACCACAAGTCTGAGCGGTGGATTTTTTCACAGCTTACTGATTACGGGTTATTTTTTATTCGCTGATAATCAGTTATCAGCGAATACAAACTTCAACGCTAAACACTAAGTGGTGAAAAAAATTCACAGCTATACCGTTGTTGCACATTTCTGATTCAATGTATGAACGTATACAGTTTTCCACAAGAGACGTCTTGATCTATAATTAATAAAATCTTGTAAAGGGGACCGTCGTTTGCTATCAGTTAGACCATTGGGCTCTATCAGAGGCATCGGACTTTACATGAGTCTCTGATCAGAACGCTGTTTTGTTGTTGCCTCTTGGTAGAGCCAACATTTTTCATTAAAAAACAGGAAAAATTGATAAGAACAATGCGTTCCAGTTGGTCTCTGATCAGGCCAATTTGCGATCGAACCGTTTTTGATCAGACCCAGATGCGCTGGAATCTGTTTTGATCCGAGTCAAATGCGCCCGAATACGCCTCTGAACAGACTTAGGTGCAATCCTGCGCTCAAAACTGCCCTGTAATTTTTAATGGAAAATGGTCAATCGTGTGCTCAAAATGGCCTGACCAGGACAATTTCGAACGCACACCTCAGCCTCGGTAGTATGAAATTTTATTCCACTTTTACACTGAAACCTTCAAATAAAATCGCGGCAGCTATTGTCGCTTTTGCAGCGCAATGTATAATATGATGCGCATTGGTCAATGATTTGGTTAATATGTGCTTTATACGTTTGCATATTATGTTCCAACAAGTCAAACAAAAAAATGTAAAGGATAAAACTCATTTTTCACAGATTTGTATTTTGAGTAATGCATTGGACATAGTTCCCTAAAATTAGACAGTTACCATTGCATTAATTGATATTAAAGTAGTCGTTTAGCAGTCCTGTGGAGCAAACTGTTTTGCACCGAATACCAAAAACAAATCTGATTTAAAACAATCAGATTTCGTTGAGCTTTGTTAATGACCCAAAGCAAAAAACGAAGCTGAGACTTTCCGTTCCTTTGTGACATTCTCCTACAGATCAGCTATCATTCTGAAGAGTTTTGAAGATAACTAAAATTTTCATTTTCACAGGTTTCTTTTTTAAGCATCACCGATCGGAAAAGCAAATTTGAGAACAGCATTGTCTATTTTTTTTCAAAAAATCAATGATAAGGTAAGCTGTACAATCACTAGAGGGCTTTACATAAACACAACACGGCAAAAATATTTTACTAAACAAAGAAATGCGCATTAATGAGCACTATATATCAATTTTACATGACCAGAAATGCAAATGTTAACTGATATTTGATAATTTAACAAGTTCTACTTCCACTGCTAGTCACGTGATTTCAGATGTCAAAAGCATCTTTGAATGGCCTCAGGTAAGAATTTTGACAGAATGCTGCGAGTTTTCCATGACGTTGCATTTTTAGTGTAAATTTAGCGTCATAGGAAGCCTCTTAGCTGTTAAGAACATTTTAAGAACTTTTTGCACTAAGAAATGATTTGCTCTCAAACCGGTCTTGATCTAAAATGTGGTTTTGTCGAAAATGGTGTTTTTTTGAAGATGTCGGTGACTGTTAAAAAAAAAACAAAAATATGAAGAAAAACCCCAAAATTTGTTCAATTTTGATATAACTTACAATTCATTTAATTGATTGCGGGAAAATGTTTACGTACACAACCATTAGAGCACGCATTGATTTTTACAAAACAATCAGAAATGAGGCTGGGTAGAAGTATAGAAGTAAAGTTGTGTCTAAACAGAAAAAAACAACGCTCTGGCAGTTCAAAAATTTTTTGAACATTGAAATTGGCTCTATTAATTTTTCAAACAGAGCACACCTATCTTCAATTTTTTAAAGCATTTGTAACGTTATATACCTATTGTACGGAGTGTGTGCTTCTCGTTTTATGAATTCAGTTTTCAGATGGCAAAATAAAAAAATAGCGCTGAAATTCCAATTCTTTTATATATTGCCACGGAAGAATACTTTAAGAAGAATTAAATTTTCTGAATATAATTTTGGACCGAATTATTTTTTAATAACATAACTTTAATTCTGCCGCTTAGAAACGTCAAATGCGCTTGATTATTTTTCAACCAGGATATATCACAAAAGGCACTCAGTTCTGCCTTCCATAAAAAGAAAACTAGGAAAGCTCTTTCCAAAAGATCGATTCAGCTTTTCGAGAGTTTCTCAATTATTGGAACCAATCTTAGTCTCTTCCCTAAGAAATTGATCGGAAAAAAATGACTCCAAAAAAAGTGCAAGGCCAATGTAAATATGTCCCAACCTAGAAATAACTTTGGAGTTCTTCACTTGGAGTGTTGTAGGCATCGCGGGAACCCCTAGTGCAGAGACAGAAGATCCAAGACCTGAGATACCTCAACAGGAACAACAGCAATTCACCCTTCTATGAAGAAATCAGAAATTCCATCCCCAAATTTGCAGCTGTCGAACTAATCAGAACAGCCGTGAGAGATGACACATGCCAGTCTAGCAGCAATTACAACTCCGCCATGAGTTCCAGTAAGCCAATCTTGCATAGAGAGATTCTTGCGGACCCTAACTTTTGTTTTTGTTTGCAGTCCTATAAGTTTTTCATAAGTTGTAGATTCTCAGTAAATTTCATAGAAGTTATGGCACAAATGATTCAATAAGAGAGCTTGAAAGTTTAGACTATATAAAATCTTATACGATCTCATAAGATTAACGCGATAATATATAAGATTGCGTTATGATCACATAAGGTCTTTATTTAAGATATGCATTGTTGAATGACTACGGTAGCGCCACAGTCTATCAGTAGTAAATAATCATATTCCAGTAAAATAACAGTAAATTGATACTATAAGATCCAGTGACTCAATAATATGATTTTTCCTGATCTTCCGGTCTTCGCATGTCAAACAAATCTTCTATGGCTGCGAAGCTGGAAGATGAGCGTCGCGGTATTTTTTGTCATTCTTTTTGTTTCACCGTACGACGATCATTTTTCATTTCACATTTTTTTCACGCCGCAAAGCCCAAAAGAGCTGTTTTGTACACGTCTTCACGCTTGTTAGCTGCATTTATGTGCGTGATGTTATTGAGAGATTTTAGCTGAATTGCATAACTGGTACTTTGCATATTCTATTTTGCAGCTATTTCGGTATTTTCTCTTGCTTGTCGAAACTAAAATGGGCAACCCTAGTCAAACCCCAATTGTTATCTGATACAAAATCATGAAAGATTTTTGCAAACGATAGCTATATTGTAAGATCTTGCGGAAGAGAGTTACATTGTGTTAGTTGTGTTATGCCGTAAGATTATCTAGCAGATCCGATTGCGCTGCGAATGCTATGTTTACAATAACAGAGAGAGTTTGAGTCGCGTTTGCCACTTCTAGTTAGTCAATTTAGAATTAATCACAAGTGCAGTTGGAGATCGCGCCGCAAAAGACTATTTAGACTTCTTGTCACTATTTTTATGAGCAATAAACTAAGATTGAAATAACAACTGAGTTGTAGCAGCGAAATGAGAAGAATTAAAATATTTACAGATTGACTCACAAAAGGAAATGAAATGGTCACAAGTTGATCATTCGTTACGACGGAAATACAGAAATGTTCACAACGTGAATAGCCAAAATCCTGTCTACTAAAATGAACAAGCTAAATGGAAGGTCAAAGTATAAACTTATATAAAAATAAAGTTAAAGTTCAACTAAATACGATCTGGGATATTGATCCAAAGTCCTATCCGTATGATTTTTCCCATTTTGTGAGGAAATGATAATACACAATATAACAAGTAAAATCAAAAATTTACTAATTATTCACCGGTTACTTAGTAATATCATATTAATTTAATACATATTAATAACTATCTATCCGTATAATGAGGCAAAGTTATAGATCTTTCCTTTTAAGTTTGGCTGAATACGAATTTAGCCATATACGAATTCTGAATCGCACTTCTGCTTTGTTCGTATCCCTAAAAAAGCTTGTCGTGGGGCTTATTTTGCCAACTGTGCTTCCGGGTGCAAGTACTTCGCATAAGCCCTCCAAGTGTCTTTTCTGTCTGCAATTTGCGTTGATTTTTTTGATATCTTTCCTCGAACACTTCCCTATCTTCTAGGAATCGGTCAGTTCTGTCGCTAGTTTTCCGAGGACTTTGATGGGTTCATTGGAAAAAGTTTCCAAGTTTTTTCATCTGTGCTGTAGTATTGGTTCATCGATCTGTGGGGGGTTTTGTGAGTATGTCCTTTGCAAGGTTTTTGATGATTATGCTGCATACACTACCAGAATCGATCATTGATAGAAGTAGAATTTTTCAAGTTGAAAGTTGACATTAAGAGGCTCTAGTTTGTTTGCTGTTTCACTTGAAATTGCTGCAACATAGTTATCTGAGTCGCTGTCATGTGTAGAATTCTACACCTGTTTGTGCAAATCTCTATAGCTAGTGACATAGTTGACCAATTCTCAACCATCATTAATTTCGAGAGCAAATTCAATTTGGTTGAGGTTTTTTTGTTGTGGTGGTATTGTTTGGGTTTGTGTGCATATATTTGCAAAATGGTTCAATTTTCCACAGCAATTACAGTTTTTACCTTTTGCAGGGCAATTCTGCCTGTGGTTGTAATTCCAAAGTTGTCCACAGTTGCGGCAGTCTTTTGTATTGTGATTTCGGTTTGGAGGCATTCTGATTGCGATTGTAGTTTTCTCGTTGTTTTTGTTAGAAATTTTTGTTGCGATTTCAACTTTGATAGTTATTGATGATGTTTACAGATTGGCTGTTGTTCCATTTTAGATTGATTATCTGTAGGTTTTTTTCACCCATTTACATATGGATTGCTATTTCCAGAGCTTTACCAGGTGCTCCCGTTTCTCTGAAAAGTTTGCCTGTTATATTCCAACTTGTTGAATATAAAATTGTCACGGCTCAGAGCAGTTTCTTCATCCCCTAGCTGCAATTTTCAGCTTGCTCAATCAAACGCCTGCAGAAAGAAACCTTCAATAGATTCACTTTTGTGTTGTTAGGCAAAAAGACATTTCCATAGTAGGTGATGTTGTGTGCTAGGATGAAAGAGCATTTCTTGACAATCCACAAGTGTTTCATGGGTTCTTTTTCAATCAGGAAACGTGGTTGCTTGATTTTGAGGGTGTGGCGTCCTTCAATTTAGAATCTACTAAAATTGTAGCTAGAGAACGCGACGCAACTGACTTTTTGGGCATCTTTCCACTGTTTTGAAGATCAATAGACTAAAGTTGAATTAACAACAGAGTTGTAGTAGCGAAATGAGAAGAATGAAAATATTTACAGAAGGGTTCACAAAAAGAAATGAAATGATCAGAAGATGATCATGGATAACGGCGGAAATACAGAAAAGTTTACAGCGTGAAATTGAAGCTCAAAATATAAACTTAAATAAAATTAAGTCCTTGACATTAGGAGGCTCTAGTTGGTTTGCTGTTTCACTTGGATTTGCTGTAATATAAATATCTGAGTCGCTGTTATGTGTAGAATTGCACATCTATTTGTAAAAATCTCTATAGCTAGTGATATAGTTGACCAATTCTCAATCATCATTAATTTCAAGAGCAGATTCAATTTGGTTGAGGTTTGGTTGCTGTGGTGGTATTGTTTGGGTTTGTGTGCATCTTAGTTGTCTGCACATCTTTGCGAAATAGTTCAATTTTACACAATAATTACAGTTTTTGCCTTTTGCAGGGCAGTTCTGCCTGTGGTTGTAATTCCAACGTTGTCCGCAGTTGCGGCAGTCTTTTGCATTGCGATTTTGGTTTGGAGGCATTCTGATTTCGATTGTAGTTTTCTCGCTGTTTCTGTTAGAAATTTGTGTTGCAGTTTCGACTTTGATAGTTTTTAATGATGTTTACAGATTGGGCTATTGTTCCATTTTAGATTGCTTATGTGTAGGTTTTTTCAACTAATTTCATTTGGATTGCTGTTTCCAGAGCTTTAGCAGGCGCTCCCGTTTCTCTGAGGAGTTTGTCTTGCTTGTTATATTCCAACTTGTTGAAGAAGAAAGTGTCACGTCTGAGAGTAGTTTCTTCATCCCCTAGGCTGCAATTTTCAACTCGCTCAATCAAACGTCCGTAGAAAGAAACCTTCAATAGATTCACTTCTCTGTTGTTAGGCAAAAAAACAGTTCTATAGTAGGTGATGTTGTGTCATTGATTGAAAGAGCCTTTCATGGCCTTCCAAAAGTGTTTCACGGGTTCTTTTACAATCAGCAAACGTGGTTGCTTAATTTTGAGGATGCGGCGTCCTTCAGTCCCTATACAAATGTATAGGAGAGATGTGGCTTTCTGATCACAATTTTCCCATGGTTCATCTCCTTGGAGAACTCCAATCGCTTCATTTTTTTGCAGCGGCTGTTGATTTCGTACTCTGCGACTGCGTTCTGTTGCTTGTGGCTGGTTCTGAACGGAATCTTTGTAGGTTGGTTCTGGGTGCAGGGCCATTCAAAACAGTTTCCAAGTGAATCCCTTGTTTCGTTAGAAGTGCAAGTTTCCACTGTTGTGTCCATTTTTCCCATGATAGAGTTGGGGTGGTTGTAGCTTTCTCAAAAAAAGCATCGAGATGTAGTGATGTATTTCTGGAGTCCTTTGTTGACTACTGCATGTTATGCCGTATGATCATCTAGCAGATCCGATCTTTACAATTCTAGAAAGAGATTGCGTCGCGTTTGCCACTTCTGGTTATCCAATTTAGAACTTACTACAATTGTAGCTAGAGATCGCGACGCAAATGTCTATTTGGGCATCTTTTCACTATTTTGAAGACCAATAGACTAAGGTTGAATTAACAACTGAGTTGTTCTAGTAGCGAAATGAGAAGAATAAAAATATTTACAGAAGGGTTCACAAAAAGAAATGAAATGATAAGAATTTGATCATGCGTAACGGCGGAAATACAGAAATGTTTACAGCGTGAAATTGAAGTAAAATTAAAATTAAAGTTAAAATAGAACTAAATACGAATTGGGATATTGTTCCAATACCCTATCGGTATGATATATTGCAAGACATTGCAATAAAACAATTACCTTGTAAGACCTTGGCATGTGTCTTAGAAAGTAACTTCCTTCTCCTTTAACAGCTGTCGTAATTAATATTTTTTAAACGACTTGCAAGAGTCTCAAAAGTTAACCATCGTCTTTAGAGTTACAGTTGTCTGCCAAATGTCCTCTCAGATTATTTAAAATTATACATCAGTGATTTTCTGTTAAAGAACACTCTACTTGACTTGCAATCATCTTTCAACTGTTCTGTGAAAAAAACATCTGTGTCTATATAAAAGTTGACCTAGTCAAATTTACCAAGATCTCACTGATTAGTGTGATTGATACCTATGTTGTCGCAAATTGACGCCGTGACATCAACTCTCCTAAATAAAACCAACAAATTTGCTATCAAGTTTACCAACGTTACTTTTAAAAGAAAAATAACCTTGCAATAAAACCTTCGGTTTTGCTCTAGGTATTTTTCAGACCAATCACTCGACGGATAGGGTGCAACACAATGATATACACTAACAGTACTTCTGGTTTCTCACTGGTATTCTGGCCTTCTGCTTAGAAGCCCCTGCTACGTGCCCCTCTACGCGGCCCCGTTTAGTCTAATGTTTTGTTTATGATAAAATTCCAAATGTCTGCCGCAGTGTTTAATTATATCACAGCCAAAAGTTATCATATTTAATCCAATAGTCCATGGAAAGATTTCTAGTCAAAAAGTGCGCAAACACACATTCTGTGCTATCTTTTTTAGAGGAAGTGTCGTGCCCAAAAATGGCAATCGGGAACAGATCAGTCAAAAATTAACGATTAGGTGTCATAAATAATTAAATTGATCAGCGCGGCGATGGAGTACGTCCGGAACCAAATTCCATAACGTCTTTTATACTTCAATAATGACGTAGTTACTTAAAAACTGTTAAAATATTTTTTTTTTAAATAAGTTAACTACTTGACTAGGTCAAGACGATGGAGTGCTCCCAAACCAGGTACCCTATGAAGAAGTAGCCCCAGGTTGTCTGATGACATTCTGGAGTGAGTGGGATTGGAGCGGATGTGCAGGATGCCAAGGATCAGTGCATCGAAACCGTCAAACTATCAGCTCTCTTGAAAAATGCGCCACTAATGAGATCATTCAGTTCGCAGAATGCTCTGACTTCATAAAAAGCTGTCCCAAAACCAAGAAACCCACAGACCCATAGAACCATAGATCTGCCTCTTGTTAATTTCTGCTGGAGTTGTTCAGACCTCTGACGTCATAGAGTCTATACTAGACCTGCTCGCGTTCGATGACAAGGTTCTGACTATGTAGTTCGGGTTTTGAGTGCGATTAAAGAGAGTTTGAGAGTCGGCATGCTATTTGAAACTGACGCTTGACAGAACGGGTCCACTATAGCTTCCTAACCAGGATTTAGTACTAATCCGGCATTGGTCACTCGCCATCGGGTTTTGCCTTTGAGTTGAAAACGTCAACAGTCTTCTAATCTGGTTTTCAGATCTTTTGGTTTGGTTGCTTCTGCATGTTGCCAAGCACTAACATGTGACATACGTTTCTGATTTTTTTTGAATCCGGTATCAAGGTGTTCATTTCGTCCTCACCAACTCGTCAATTCCCGGCTATTAAAATGGGGTGCTAGCACAGCAAGGCACATTTGCATGCAGGAGTATTCATAAATTGTAAAAGTGATTTC
Source organism: Convolutriloba macropyga (assembly GCF_964194025.1). Classification (NCBI taxonomy): domain Eukaryota; kingdom Metazoa; phylum Xenacoelomorpha; order Acoela; family Convolutidae; genus Convolutriloba; species Convolutriloba macropyga. The sequence continues at coordinate 23,771,571 of NC_134480.1, forward strand.
CAGCAACTTCAAAACTATTTTTTATTACCTTAATGTTTTTGACAAGTTCAAACAACTTCAGTTGACCTAAAAGTCGGCAAATAGGATCCTTAGAGGATCAAAGGGGGTTGTTGCTTGTTTTTGTTCAGATATAACCTCTTGGTTTACAATAACAACTGCGCACTTGGGAAAACTATAATTAAGAACTTCATTTTCATTACCTATGTTGGCGTGAATAATTACACCAAAAGAGCTTCCGAAAAATATGTGTCAATCCAAATGGATCGACAGATCAGTAATCAGAAAGTTCTCGGGAAATCTTTTCGGTAGTGGGACAAGCTACCGATAGAAATCCAGAAAGAAAAAAATGAAAAATGAATTTGAGGAGAAATTAACTAGCGGAAAGATCAAATTACATGAACGTGTTCCAATAGACATACAAGTACAAGGTTTTAGAGCTTATTATTTGCCCTTGAACGAAGTTCATGGCAACTATTGTAAACGTGTGTGACTTTTTTTATGCAAAATTTTTGCCTGACGGTTTTGACTTTTCGAGTGACTTTTACGCCCTTGACTTTTTTCGTTTTGCGTGATCTAAAATTCTCTCAATCACAATTTCAAGCACCTGAACTCAATTGGCGGCAATTTAATACTAAAAGTCAAATGAAAAATGCGCCGAAATTGGTGCTATTTTTCACTTTAAATCCTAATAGTGGTATATGTTAAGCTCTAATGTGGTTATTTGAAGCCCACTATTAATTTTTTTAGTCATATTTAGACTCTCCCTCCCCTCTCCCCCCCCCCGACTGAAGCAGGCTGCAATTGATTAGAGCTCCCACTATTCTTTCGAGAGCAATTCTTCCGACGTTTAGTCGGTTATGTTTTCTACTAGTAACTTAGGGATCAAACTATTCATATAATTATAAAGTGATTCTTGAAATGTAAGTATTTAGCCAAACTTTTTTAAGATTTTGAAATTTCTGAATTTACATGAAATTCGAATGAAATGAGAAAAATGCCGATTTATCTTTTTTATATGATAGATAATTTTTATATCTGAGAGAAATCAGAACTTTCGTTAAAAAGAAACAAGTCCACAAAAATTAGAACAATCATTTATAAGAACAAGTTTTTTTCAAAAAGAAAAATCTGCACAATATCTGAAGACAAATTTAATAAATTGTGACAGAAAAGTTTTTGGAAACTAAATCAATCTCTTTTTATTATGTTAACTTTTGTATTGTTATGTTTAATTATGTTATACCTAGCAAACGCATCAAAGTGGAGTTCATTAGAAAAAATATTTAACAAACCAATTTTTCGGAAATTTATACACATTTTACGGATTTGCGTTTTTCACATAATACATATCTTGCATTCAATCAGCACGCAAATTTCGAAATTTTTTCATTGCCGTTCGAGATATTTTTCAAGAATCCTGCGAAGGAAGGAAGAATGCTGCAAACATACAAGCTTTTTTGGGATGTTCAGATATTCTTGCAAATACGAAAAAAGCATTGGAAACAGTTTGGTCGTTTAAAAAATTTTTATTCAACTTCAATTAATAGCTTTCTAAAAAAATGCACAAAGATTCAGACATTTATGTACTTTTTGCCGAAGCAGTATCCATACGAGGTGTCTTGGATAAGACTTAACTATAAATTTTCTTCAGCTCCGAAATAGTTCATGGAAAACCTAAAAAATACCACAGGAATCAAAATTACACAATTTTTTTTGAAAACCTGAAATCCCATTTCATCTTCCTGATTAGCAATCCCTGTTTACCAATCAAATGCTCTCTATGAACTAATTTTTATCGCAACCCGGGCTGAGGTACGAGAAAAAATGACTGGTAAAAAGTAAAACTTGTGACACGTTGCAGTTAATAACTGTAGGAATTTATTTTACATGAAAGCACAGCAAGTGGTTTCTTAAAACTTTTAGATTCCTGAATTAACATTAGAGTGAGCTTCCTCAAATGCTGGAAATTTACAAGATGGTAGAGAACTGGAGGAGCCATGAAAGCTGAAAAATTTTAGAATTAGAAGAGCAGTTAAAATTTAGTGTGCAGCAAAAACTCTCCACACAGTAAAAAGTAAGTTTTCTCGAAAAAAAATTTTGCGATTTTCAATTTCTGTTTTTTTTGCGAAGGGAAAGCCCTGCATTAAGAGTCGAAACATAAATGTTTACATATTTCTTATGAGTTTTTTGCTGATTGTGTATAATTAGCCTGCGGATTCTGAAAGCATGCAGTCGGAAGGAAGAGAGTGGAAAAAAACCTTGCTGGCTAAAAACTCGACAGCGTTTGTTTTCAGTCATATAGCGTTGCGGCCTTTTTGCAAAATTATTCAAAAATAATAATGGAACTGAGAATCCTAACTGAAATATTGTTAATTAGGAAGAACTAGGATCAGGGACTAATTATTTGAGCCTAACACAAAACCTCAACGAATTCGAAAGTATTTGGATTTGCCTTTACTGCACATTTTAAGAACCAAATCACAGATTATAAGTTTCGTATTAGATGATTTTTAAGAATTAAGGTATCTGAATTAGGCCTCAAGTAATCAATAGCAAAAATCACCAAATAATAATAATTGAGACTGTTGCTATAGATGTGAATAATTGAAATATGATTAACAGTAGCATTGTAAATTGAGAGCATTAACAGAGGAAAATAGTGATAAAATTGATCCCTGGTTTGAGAGCTCTTCTAAAATCAGCTGGTTTCAGAGCCAAAAGTCAGCTTGCGTGGATAATGGTGAAAGATGTTTCCTGCCACTTCTTAGCACTTTCACTTAAAACCTTATAATCATAGAACATGGGAGCGAAAACAATGACAAGTTTGAGTGTGTATTCTGGTAAAAAAAATCTAATTTCCACGTACTGAGATTTCATTTTCTTTACAGACTAAATAACTGAATTGTCATTAATATGGCATAAATCATAATCATTATTTGTGGCTGATTTTGCTTATTTCTAAACTATTTTCTAAACTTACTAACTACTTAACTAATTAACTCAGATTTGTTATATTTCTCTGTTCTAACTTCTCTGTTTCTTTCAGGTCACATCGACTGACCTTCAAATCTTGACTGACACGACTGTTTATGTAACATGCTCTCTATCGTCTCTACAGCAGAATAAACAAAGCAGAACACAAACAATCCAAAAATACAAACAGCGGTTAAAAACTATGAAAAAATTATTGTGAAAACTCATCAAAAGCAATGAAGCAAAAATAGTGGGCTGTCTTTGCTCGCTGATTCTGTTAGCTGCCAGAGATCAAAGTTCAATCAGTAATAATTGAATTTAATTAATCGTCAAGACATCGCAAATAATTGAACGTAATACCCGTCATTTAACTTGCTTTTGGTAAATTTGCGTTTGTCTGCTAACAGAATCGAGTACAAAAAACCATTTGCAAATAATGACGCAATAAAGTGCTGCCAAAGTGGTTTATTAGACCTAATCAGATTGTATTTCATTGAACAATTTCGTCTGGGGCTAATTTTTAACCACCCCCCCCCCCCCCTTCTGACCAAATTGGTATGATTTCAGCAATTATATAACTGTTTAGTACTAAAAAAAATTGTACATGCTATCTATTCCCTCGACATCTATCTATCTTACGATGTTTTATGAGTGCAATACTTCCCTGTAATTCAATCTGTCCTTTTCTACCAAAATGTTGTGACTTGATCGACTGAGTTATAGATTTTGTATAAATTGACACATTCTTGCTCTTTTATTTCACTTCTAGAGACTACAAGCAGACCTAATTTAAACAAGCTTTTAAAATTTAATGAGGCTGCAGTACAGAAAACTTAGATGAAAAAGTTTAGTTAGTTAACAACTTGAGGTACCGAGTTACTACCCTACTAAGATTTCTAAAGCCTTTCAAAGATGTCTGTACTATGGCTTTGCCATGATATCTATAGTACCACACTACGGCCAGACATAATTTCTAAGGTATCGTTTTCAATCATATCTCCCATATTAATATTATTAAGGTGAAGAAAACACTCAATTTGCCACCGAACTTGAGTGCTCAGCATACTTGTAGGCCAAATGAATACTGGAATGGATCCAAACATGGTTTTGTTCGTCACCTGATCAGTTGGTACAACGGACTTTTTAAGCAAAATTTACAGCGCTCTGATGTTTTGCCACTCTATGTGTGGGTCATTAAACTACAATCCAATTGACTCTCCGATAGGAGGGGAGCTCAATTTAAAGATATATGAATTCGACTTAGAGAAGAAAAGACCAAAAGATTTTGAGAAAGGTAGCGAATCTTTTGTTTTTAGACCAAGGCCGAACAGCTGAGAGAAAGCTGGATTTAAGGAATTAAAAATCGTGATTTAACTTCTTTTATTTTCCTTACCTGGTGAAAGTGGGGAGCGGAAAAGCACTTCACCATTAAATGTGCTTTGAAATCTACATGTCATTCGTAACTAAGTTTCTGAATTTATTTGGATTGGTTTCGAGAAAGGCGGTATCACATAAAAGCACTCAAAAAATTGAAACGTAGTTAGATATCTCTAAAGTCAAGTTAGTAGACAACTCTTTGAGACATATCCAGGAAGTTTTTAAGCCTTTGGTAACCCACAAATTATCAATACTAGTAAAATTGATTCATTTCTGAAGACAAAATTTCTCATTTCGCAATCTTGATTTTCTCAAAATGCATTCTGCAAAAACTGTATACCTCTTCTTGCAATTTTTAGCAAATTAGTGGCAATGAAAGTTCAAAGAGAACTAAAAAAAAACAAAAATCTTAAGTGACCAGCATAAACTCCAAACAGTGAAAAAAGAATTCATTGAAAAGAAGAGGAAAGAAATTGGATAGATCATTCCTACTGACGGTTTTCAAAACCAGGAAACCATTGAATGTTTCAATGACTAAATGCACGTTTCTCTTTGAGAGCTTTTCTGACTCACTTCGTTGAATTCAATTTCAAATTTTAATCTTCGAGATAGAAAAAAAACGAACAAGTTGCTTTAAATCGCATTGGTAATGTAATCTGTTTTGAGGTATCTTGCCTTCCAAAATTCAGATTCAATTGAAAACAGGAAAAAATATCAATTTAATATAAAGGTCATCTAACGTTCAAGCAATTTCAAAACGGTAGAAGCTCAAAAAAAGTCTAAAATTAATGCAATGTGTTTGCATTGAGAATATTCCTTTGCGAAAAATTTATTGGCGAAAATTTGAGAGGAAAGCAACTAAACTATTACAGAATCAGCCAATTAGTAGTCGAGCAATTTGGTAAGCCTTCATGATATTAAAATTGTGATCCAGACCCTTAATGATTAACAGTTTACCTGTAGTTTGGCAAACTAGGAAATAATAAAAAGAAAGATCCTCCAAAAGTGTAAAAGGCACAAGAATTAAGCGAGGAAATGAAAATTGATAAATTCACAATTGCAGCAAAACTAAAAAAAACTGCCATTACTTTGCTTGCTCAAGACATTTTATATCGTTTTTAGAAAATACAATGATTAGTCAAAAATTAATAAATACTCAATGACTAAATTTTTTTCTCTACTCTAGGGACCATTACTGAAAAGTTAATCTGAAACGAAGTACAATAGAGGATTACCTGGGCGTATAATTATTACACGATGCACTTTCTGTTGTTATTAAATGGATGAAAAGTTTTCTATGAAGACATAATTCTGTCCATATAGAGTACTTAGTAGTCGAAAAAACGATTTGGAAACATTGTTCTGCTGCGATCTTCGAACCTTTTTAGTATACAACCAGCGTTTATCACCCAAAATTTATAGCAATCTAATCGAGTTTACAAGCAAAAAAAAACGAGAAAACAATGGTTTTCATAGCCGACAGCAGAAAATAAAATAGCAAAAAGAGAAAGCTCTCTTGTTTTTGTTGTTTTTTTTTTCTGCTGTCGGCTATGAAAACCATTGTTTTCTCGTTTTTTTGCTTGCAAACTCGATTAGATTGCTATAAATTTTGGGTGATAAACGCTGGTTGTATAATAAAAAGGTTAGATGCTCAATCAAAACCAGTTTCCAGTTTTCAGTCTGCTGATTGCGCCATAAAATTTATGCCGTAGTTCACGGTGCAAAGTGAATTCTAAGTTATTAGAGATTCTGGGGTCAAAACGAAATGAGCTAAATATGCCATCTAAAAAAATCTACTGCTGTGACTTCATGTATGGCAATATACCTGTTCCGAATTTCAATGACGAGGATTCTAAGAACCTTTATAACTCAACACAAAAAATTCTCAGATATTTTCAAGTAATGTTAATCTAACGAAGAACTCTCAAATTTATTGATAATAAAGAGTAGTGATGTTTATCTTTTTCCTGCAACAGTGTTTTAATTCTTAATTTCGACAATTTTAATTGCTGGATATTTGAACATTCGATATCCGCTGCCTCAAAATTATTATAACATCTGTTTATTAGTAATTTGAAGATTTGGCTTTCCAGAGAGGTTGCTCATCAATTTGTGGGACTATAATTATGGAAACAATTTTTCCTGCAATATTTAATTCATTTCACTTGCTAAGGTCATTCCAGCTTTTTAACTAGTTTTAGGCCAGCTAAAAAATTTAACCATTTAGCAACTAGCACATTAAGTTCAATTGAATTCGAATAACTGCAGATAATTGATTTTCAGTGTAAATGTTGAAAAAAGGAAAAACAATTTTACAGAAAACGCATCTAGCTTACAAACGGGAACAAAAAAGACCATATAAGCAAAATTTGCGCTTTGAGTAACACAATTATTTATGGCACAATCAATTTTTACTTTGATCAATTTTACAACTATGATCCAGAATGAATTTACGAGCCTCTTGCAATTGAAGGATTGCATTGCTTTGGTTATGCCAAATACAATTTACGCCTGCCAAAAGACCAAATTATTAGCTTGGCCTCCTAATAGGTTATAGTCTTTATAGCAAGAAAAAAATATGGTTAAAATATTTTATTTAACATATGAAAATCATTTATGATTTCAATTAAAACTGGTGCATTAAGTCACTGTTTTAATTTGATTCCTAGTTAACCTTTGCATTCCAATGAAATAACCAATTTTTCATTATATATTTGTTCAATAGTGGTCAGAAAACTTTTTAAAATCTTTTTTATAATTCTGTTATACAATCTTTTATATTCTGTTATACGATCTGTTATAAAGACCTGCTATACTTCTCGATAATTTTTTGCTAAGACCACTTGAATAACTGCTGTAAAATCAACTAAGTAGATTGAAATTTTTAGTTCATTTCCAATCATTGCTTCCTGAATCCAAATGACTCGCATCCGAGAGCTCAATCTACCTATTCGTGATAATTTTTGACATTGAAACATGCTTCCACAAACAAAGTTTTCCTAATATTTGAATACAAAATTGCCTCAAAATAACAACGTAGTTCCAAAACTAATAGTCAGATTAAGGAATGGCAAGAAATGATAATGTGATTTTTTTTCATACTTATTGACATGTTAAAGTCTAACCTTATCGTTTAGTCGTCAATTTACATGTTTCAATGAAAATAAGTAGCTGGCGTAAAAACTGATATTTTTAGTTATGAGCCATATAATAACATGAGCTTGGAGCTGGATATTGTTATAGACCATTACGAAGATTACTACGCGGGAGGGCCTACAGTTGGAGATGAGGGTACAGATGGGGAGGGAGGGGTGTTCTCAGACTACAATAGGGGTGGTGGGGGAGGGAACACTCTTGACACTCACACTCTTTGCATTTGGAGCGAATGGAGTCCATGGGGTGAATGCAGAGCAAGGTTTGTGAACTATTTCTACTAAATCATTGTGGCGGGCATGGGATTAAGCCACCCCAGCTTTAAGCTTTAACAGATTTACTCTATTATATCAGACCAATTTCCGAGATTTTCAGTGATCACACCATGAACCAGGTTCTGCTTGGGTGGCTTTTACAGACATCGTCCAAAATTTTGCCGTTTTAAAAGACCATTCTACAAATCATTGTCCGGAGCATTTAATCGATCGACCATGATTTTTCAGAGCTTTTTGGTCACACTTCAGCCCTAATGTGATACCTACGATGATCTGTTTTTTTTTCTGAAAATGAGGTTGAATTGTTAGATCTTGAATCTTGATTAATCTTCCATTATTCATTTACATTGCAATTTAAGTTTAAAGTGCAAATAAAATACACAATATTTAATCAGCATTCCAATCTTAAACATAGCCGGCAGACTGCCGGAAAATAGCCGCGATAGACGCTTGTGGCCTACCATGAAATGAAACAACTAAAGAGATTAGATAGACAGATCGACCACCAGTACTTTAATAGACCACTAAACTTTTTGGGTTAGCTTTGGACTGTCATTTTTATGAGACACATAAGCTCTATAAGGAGAAAGCCCTAATAGGGCTTTTCAAAATTAGGATCTCTTCCGTTTGTGCCCCCTCAGCATAGGGGGCGCATATTATTTGCACCCCTCAGATGCACGTGCAATGTTTTTTTACATAATGACTTACTATGTAATGGCACGTGCTCTGTAACGGGGGGGGGGGGGGGGCATAACGTACTGGGGGCACAAACGGAGAAGATCCCAAATTTAATATTCAAAATCAAAAACTCAAGACTCTAATAATCAAGAATTAAGGCATATATGATTGGCACTACTTAGATGCACACTATTGACCTTTCACAAGTAAATGTTCATAAAATTTAAAGTTCCAAAAGTGAGTTCAGAAGTCATTTTTTTTTAGAAATTGCCGCGTGCGAACAAAAAACCACAAGCGAGAAAGCGAAGTTTTGTCCACACAACGTTTTCTCACTCGACTTTAAATTTAGAGCGAAAAAATTTCACGCCGCAAAACCACTCGCTTTTTCGCTCCACTTCCTGTTTCGGCGTGACCAAAATCACTACTCCAATTTGACTTCAAAAATCATGAAATCGTGAGAACAGATCTTAAACATAGCAGGACAAGTCCTGACGTACAATTCAAAGAATTTTCATTGACCAAACAGAAAACTAGACCAAGAACGGACTATGAATGGATTGGGAAAACCATTTAGAAAAAAATCCGATCCAAAAATTCGAAAAAACTGTAAAAATCATAGTGAAATTGCCGCATGTGAACAAAAAAACCACTAGCGAGAAAGCGAATTTTTGTTCAGACACGTTTTTCTCTATCTACTTAAAAATTAGAGCAAAAAAAATCACGCCGCAAAACCACTCCCTTTTTCGCTCCATTTCCTGTTTTGGCGTGACCAAAATCACTACTCCAATTTGACTTCAAAAATCACGAAAATGTGTGAACAGATCTTAAAAAAAAGACAGCGCCCCAATACAATTGAAATTCTTTGAATTGTAAAAAAAAGACAGCGCCCCAATACAATTCAAATTCTCTGAACTGTAAAAAATTTAGGAGCGCTATAATAGCCGCCTGGAATTGAGGACGCGGCTATTAACAAGACGATTTGTTGACGTTCTTGTTAGGAGCCTCATCTTCTCGTCCCTATCTCTCTCCTGAATTCTGTCAGCACAAATTGTCTGCTGAAAGGGCAAAATAGGGGAAAACCCCTCAATTAGGACAGTTTTCATCAACATTGTCAATTGAATATTTCTTTTATTTTGAATTTATAGTTCTCGCAGTGGCTTCTGTTCACAATGGGGTACTGCGAAGAGAAGTAGGAGCAGCAGCACCAACCCCATCTACTGCAATGTGGACAGTGGGCTGGCTGAGGAACAGACCACGTGTATGTTACAGTTGGGACCAGAATGCGGTTAGTTCATAGTCAAGCAACCTAGTCCAGATATAATGTCACGTTTGCAAATAATTGCCATTTTTGCGGATATTTATAAATTTTCATTGCTCAGGGCCAAATTTGCAAACTCTTGCAAAAAATACAACTTGAAAATTCTTGCAAAAAATAATTCGCAAATTCTTTCAAAAAAATACCATTTGCAAATTCTTGCAAAATACAATTTGCAAATTCTTTCAGAAAACAATTTTAAAAAATTTGAAAATTCCTTTAAAACAGCAAGCGTCAAGATGCACTTTGATTGCGTTTTCCTCGCGAAACACAATCGTGAAAACACCTTGCTAGGAGTAGTGACCTTACATTTATAATATTTGTCTAAAAACACACTAAAAACAACAAACTAAGGTAAACACAAGTTTGCATTGAATTGTATTGTTGGCCTCTTAAATTGCACTTGAAGAAACCATTCTTTGTCATAATTTAAACATGCGATCACTTTCAATCGAAATTTTAACCAGGAATATTAAACAACAAAGATGAATCCAGAAAATAGTTTCGAAACCTCTTCACTTTCATTAAAGGCTTTTTTGAGTCCACTCGTTTGCCCATGCTACTCAATCTTTCCCCATTTTTAGTTTACAGGCGACGACAAAGGAGTACGGTTACGCGTTTCCAATTAATCGCGCACAAAAGATGTTTCCACGACTTCCTTTTGTGAAAAAAATGTAATCCCTTAACGGTCCAATGCAAAAACGTGATAAAGATGGGGAGTCATACAATTGTTATTTTGTTTCCTATCAATTATCCTATAACATGACCAGAAAAAACTTCTTCCCACTGGCTTAACAGACAAATCGGTTAAATTTTGATGATTATATCACATTCATCTTGTATTTTTGTTTCCAGCTAAGGACTGTGTCGTGGGTCAGTGGACCGGCTGGTCGCCCTGTTCTGACAGTTGCGGGGGAGGCATCCAGACCCGACACAGATCCATCTTCGAGCAGGCACAGTTCGGTGGCAAAGCGTGCCCAGGTGAAAATGATTTATCCGATACCCAAGCCTGCAACTCTATGCCTTGCTAGCATAATGAACAAAAATTCACGTACAACCCAATTGCAATCCAAAACATCAAATCATATTTATCAAAAGAGAAAATTCGTGTGCATCAGAAAGCTGACAATTTTGTGCCACAAACCAGCATTATACTTCACGTCAAACAACGGTTCAGAGACAAACATAGATTAAAAAATGTATCCATAAATCTGTAACATCTCGTTAGAACATTATCAAAAGTGTAAATTGTCATCCAGCATATTTCACCATTACTGTGCTCACATCAGCAGCTTCAAACCAACCCTACCAATCTCTCACTAGCCTCTTAGGTGTCTCTTAAAATCTAGTTTACATACAAAGATGTGAATTTATTTCTTTAGACATTTGACATATCGTTATTCTTTCAAAACAATCTAGAAGGCGCTATTTACATTTTACTGCTACTATTTAGAAATTTACGTTTATATACAAGTGTAAGTTTTTAGTTGATCATGTACAATTTTGTAGTTCTAATTACACTATTTTGCTCGATTTTTCTTTTCTTTAAGTTCGGCATAGACAGATTTAAGAGCTCCCAAGCCTTTAACTGACAGCTTGATAGTTCCAACCTGTAGACCAGAAGTTTCTGCATCTTGCAGGTCAAAGTCGTGTTCAATTATGTTCTTGTTCGGTCTTAAGAGATCCCAAACACTGACTTCGACGAACCCGACATCTTCACAGTCACCGTCATCTTGCTTGGGTTCCGCCACGACGTCGAATCGGATCTTGCTTGCCATGTCAGAATCTCCACTAAGAAGCATATCTTTCAACGCCTCACGCGATGCGTTGTTATTGGTTCTTGAAACGAAGAACATCTTATGGAAGTTAAACTCGATATTTTCGTCGGGAATTGACGGAATCTCCAGCGACGTTGGTGTTTCAGTGTACTCAAGTGGGATGTCCAGGAATTTGTAACTCACGAAAAGAGCAACTAAATTGGGATCCTTGAAAGCTTTGCAGTGCTTTTCTAAGGACACGCCATGTACAACAATGGTTATCAAGTTCGGGTCTTCTTCAAGAGCAATAGACGAACGCATAGTTTTAGTGGTGATAAACTGCTCGGAATCTGTGGTTTCACCTCCCGAATCTAAAACTTCATCTTCGGCCTTTTCGCCTTCCTTAGCCTCGCCTATTGGCAATTTCTCTTTCGTCTGGAGTTCGTCATTTTCTCGATGTTCGGAAGGCAACTGCCCGGGTTCTTGCGTTTCTCCGGGCTCTTTAGCGTCAAATCGGGCTCTCAAAGTCCCTTTTCTGGGTCGCGCAACTGGAGCAACTTGTGTTTCAGCTTGCACTGGTTCTGGACTTTCAGCAATATTTTCTTCCTCTTCAAATTGCTCATCCACGTACTCGTCCGCTTCGCTGTCCATCGGCATGTCAGGTTTTGTTACTGGGTTTTCAGCGAACCCAACCTTCTTAGGCGACCCTCGAAGCGACCTTTCCGTAACTTCGGGCTTGGTAGGCATCTCTTTAACCGTCATTTCGCTCTCCGACTTGATGGTTGAAACGGGAGCTCGAATCGGTTCATCTTCTACACGACTAATTACCTTCTTAGCTTCCTTTTCAATTTCTCGAAACTCATTAGGCTGTCTTCGAATAGTCGACTTTTGAGCTTTGAGTTCGGCTAACTCAGCTTCTTCTTGCTCTCGTTCTGCGAGCAATCTCTGGGCTTCGCCGCGCAAAACAGATTCGCTTTTGTAGTTTGAGAACCATTTCAGGTTGACCGAAATAGAACCATTAACTCTGCCATCAGGAAGCACAATCTCGTAGGGTCCTTGAATAGCTCTGTTATGTGACAATTCGGTCAGGGGAACACGAGCTACGCCTAAAAATGAGAGATCACTGCTTTCTTGTGAATCATCAAACACGTACAACTCCAAATCATTCGACTTCAGATAGTTGTCCAAAGCGTCGGACATCATTACTTTGAATGACTTGTTGTCGCTAAATTGAGGATTACAACTGTTGTTGATAATCGGAGTATCGTAGTCGTCAAAATCAAAGAACTTGTAAACTACATAAGGAGACGGCTGTCGATCTGGAAGCCTCGAATTAAGATCTGAGCACTGCTCGACCTTGACATACAAATAATTTGATCCAGGCTCGATGTCTCTTTCTCCTTCAAGAATCCTAATGGCCTCATTATCCGCTCGTTCATTGATTTGAGAATAGCCCATTGCTTTCACCCTTTCAGAGTACAACCTCAGAGCTTGCTCAACCGGCACAATGAATCGGATACTATATTCCAAAGTCCCGTAAACCTCGAGCCCTTCTCGAGAATTTCCAATAAGGGGTGCCGAAGCATACATTCTCCCCTGAGCATGGTCAAAAATATCTCTAAAACAGATCTTCGCAGCTGCCAGAGTCCTAAAATCAGTTCCAACAGCTTGATGTAACTCAAAAGTGCATGCATTTTTCATCAAGTAAGAGAGGAAAATGTCGTCCATGTCAACTTTAAATTGAGAAGTGAATTTAAACACTGCAACAGGTCCTTTAGCAGGCGGCGTAGTTTGAGTTTCGAATTCGTGGAATCCATACGTCATGAACAAAGAAGGCTGACTATCTTGCAACAACTTCTGCGCATCTTCAGAAAGCGCAATGCGATCAACATGAATCTCAAAAATGTTCTTTCCCCGTTCAATTTCCAGGGTTTCGTGTCCAAGAATTTCATCATCATCTTCATCGCCAAGTTCTTTCGTATCCGCTTGAACTTTGAAGGGTTTGGTTCCATACGCAACATCTTTCAATTGCGCTTCAAGTTTCTTAATTCTAGCCTGACGAATATCAAGCAACCTTGCATACTCCTCCGCGCGAGCTTCGAATTCTTTTTTGTACTCCTCGACTCTTTGAGTGGATGCATCAACTTCCTTCTTATACACTTTGTTGATATTGTACTGTTGTAAAAGCATATTTCTCGACTTCTCCAGCTCAGCAACCGTGTCCGCTAATTGAGCTTCCAAGTCCAAAACTTTGTTCTGACTTGGTTCTTCGTCAGTACTTACAACAAACTCTGGTTTATCACTTGGTTTGTCTTTCCGCGCACGGAGCAAAACCAGCGCTTCTTCGAGCTCCCCAAAATCAGTTCCAGTTTGCGAAGTGAAGAATTTGACCTTTTCTTGGGCCGATTCATACTGCTGCTTGACAGTGTAGAACTCGATTTGAAGTTGCCGCATTTCGGATTTCAGTTTCTCATGAGCTTCCGATTCCGAATGGAACTTGTCCAAAATTTCACCTTTATCCGATAGATCACCCTTCATGGCTGCTTGCAACTTAGCAATTTCCAATCTCAGCTCCCTTTCCTTTTCGATAGACGCTGTGTCGCGCTCTGTATCTAACGCAGACTTCACCAAACTTTCATTGTTCGCTTTCAAAATGTTGCATTCTTGTTCTAAAAGTTGGATCCTGTGCTGCATTTCGAGTACTACTTTCTCACGATGCATGTCGTCACGTAATTTGCCCTGCAAGTCAACATTGCGTGCATTTTCGTCCTGGAAATCTTTGTTCAGCTTTTCCAACTCTGAAAGCAGGTTTTGGTTTGTAGACTTCACGGAACGCAAGTTCTCTTCCAAAGTTTGATACTGCAATTGTAATGATGTGAATTTGGTCGACTTTTCTTTAATTTCACGCTGCAATTTGATTATTTCCACATTTTCCTGAATTCCCGATTTGTACTCGTTGTTCACAGTTTCCTTGTATTTGACAATACCTTCGTTCCTATCAACATGTTGCTGTCGCAGCTGTTCTTTTAAGTGGTCTGCCTCCCGCTCGGCATCTTGTAGTCTTTCCTCCATTTCAATCAGTGCTTCGTTCAATTTGGCATTTTCATCCCGCGCCTCTTCGAGTAAGCTATGCCCATATCTAGGCAACGGTTCTAATTTCGAGCTGGTATTTCTGGGAGTTCTTGCACTATCACCACGAACACCTCGCCCTGTGTCAATTCGATGACCGATATAACCATAAGTACTATTAGCCTGTCGCTTACTTTGTGATGCAATTTGTTGTTTGGCAACAGCTAGTTTATCTTTAAGCAGGTTGTTTTCCTTTTGAAGCTCTAAAACCTTCAAGTTAAGATCTTCGACTTTTTCGGCTAGCTCCGCATCTCTCTTGGACACAGCATGACTGGGTCCTCCACCAGATTCCCTCAATTTCTTATTGTCGTTCGACAATTTCTGAAGCTTGGTTGTCATTTTCTTGATCTTTTCTTCCTGCTTTCGACCATGTTGTTTGAGCAGAATGTTTTCCGAATACAATTGTAGGTAATTATCTTCTATGTCAGCTCGAGACCATTTCTCAACGACTCGCTTTTGCTGTGCGTTTGATTTGGCATCAGCTTGAGCTCCATTTCCCTTATCCCGAACAGGGATATCATCCAATGACTCATCAGCCATTTTCACTGAAATATTTAAAGTGAAGAGTATAGGTATGATAATCAAAGTCAGACAGTCATCCCTAAGCAAGAACAAAAAGCATTGCAGAGCTTATAGTTAGTCCATTAAAGTTCAACGCCTTAAAAGTTATTTTTCATGCCCGGAGCTTTTCGAAGGTTAATCAGAGTATAATTCAAATTTGAAAATTCGAATTTAACTCAAAAAAGAATTTGTTTATCAATTGACTTCAAGTGACACAAATATCAAACTATCCTAGGCTTCGTTAGAGCCAGTAAAAGCAACTAACTATGTGTTTCACCAAGTTTCTCTTACTTAAGAACTTTGTTGCTCAGAAGGAAAGATTGAGAGCCTCATAGTCTCATGAATTACAGAAAAAAGACACGATAACAATTAATGTAAAAGAAACCAATTTGTCACATTAAAATTACTTCCGATATTTGAAACAAACGTTTTCGAAATTTACGTTCATCGTCAGGTTAAAACTGTTTCACAAATTGTTGAAGGATAAAATGAATATGTATTTACAATTGTCTGAGACCACAATTAAAACAATTCTAGGAACTATTCTAAAAAATTCAATCGAAAACTTTTCCTATATACAATATTTAGCCTATTTACAACTCACACTTACATCTGTTATCAATTCCTTCAAAAATATTCCTATTCCGGATTTTTCCATTTTGGCCATATTTTTGTATTTTTAGGGATATTCCGAATTTTCCCTAACCCTAAGTATCCCTCTTGTGGAGGTTTTACAAATTTCATTTTGTCATGCTCAAAAAGTTTTTTGCCCAATGTATCCTTATCTAGTCAAAATTATGATTTGAACTAATATTTTAGCGTGAGCTTCCGCCCCCTATATTCAGCGCGTGTTTAGTGCCGGCTTCAGCTTGTTGATGTATATAGCTTCGGTGTATATAGCTTCGCTGAAGCCCGCACTAAACACGCGCGATGAATATAGGGGGCGGAAGCTCACGCTAAAATATTAGCTCAAACCATGATTTTTACTAGATAAGGATACATAGGGCTTAAAACATTTTGTGCATGACAAAATGAAAATTGCAAAACCTCCACAAGTGAGATACTTTGGGATAGGGCAAAATCGGAATACCCCTAAAAATACAAAAATATGGCCAAAAGTGAAAAATCCGGAATAGGAATCTTTTTAAAGGAATTGATAACAGATGTAGATAACAATTAATTTACCCCTCAATGGAATATGCTCTGTATGTCAATTTAAAAAGACAAAAATCACTAGTTTCAACGGATTTTTGGTATCTTTAAGGATCTTTTGATGATGCTAGTCAAAGGTTTTAAATGTCAAAAATGCGTCTTTGATTGACCCTAGATAAAGATGTTGCAGAATATGAAGTGTTTCCCATAACGTCAGTTTCTCAGTGTTAATTTTATGTCACTTGAAGTTTGTTAATCATATAGAAGTCCTGTCGAATGATCTGTATGAAAAACAGGTGGATTCGTGAACACTCGCAAAGAACCTGATGCATCTTTTGTCAAGTCATAATATTACTTTGCATATGTTGAGATTCTCCGAGTTTGAGTTTCAATTTCAATTCATGTCTGATAATCATGTAGAATTGATAGCTGCTAAATAAAAAGTTTGAAGAATACAGAAAAAACTGATTTTGGCTGCTTCAGAATGTAACTTTAAGTTTTGCAGACATGCCAATCGATTAATGCTATTTTTTGGTCTTGAATTGATTTGTTTAATAGTTAGGCGCGGCTACCACATCGGTGGGCAAAACAACCATTACGAACACTTCACTTCCGTTTGGTAATACAGTAGCGAGCTTCATTACTGGTCTCTTGTAAACTGCGAACTTTGTTCGAAATATCAAAATATAAACTGCGAACTTTGTTCGAAATCTGTCAGCCCTTTTTACTGCAACCATTACGTGTTTTTATCCTGGTTCAATTCGTGTTTCTATCTTGTAGTTCATTGGGCGTAGTAGCAAATAAGCATCTCGAACCAGGATAAGTGGAAATTCCATCAAATTGAATCTATTGATGAGTAGAACAGTAAAGTGGTTGAAGCTTTGCTTCAGCCTACTATAGTCGTGGTTTGTACTATAGTCCTGGTCCTCATTCTTTGAACGAAAGCAACTATCAGCGAAGTAACCAAAAGCGTACTGGTGGAGAATTATCCAAAAAGTAGAGCCCTAAAAGCCGAACTGAACATATCCGACGACCCATATAACTCACTGCAATGCCCCTGCACTCGGTCTTAGGGATTTTAAATGGCAGCGCTATACGCAGAGTGCCCATGAAATCTACTGGAAGCCATGGATCTTCAAGCCTTGGCGTTCAGGAATGGCAGCGAATTATTTCCTGGTTGCAAGTTATGTCCAGAGACATATGCAAGTTTCTTGCAGTATCCAACCCAGAACTATCTCGCAGAAAAATCAAAAGGAAAGCTCTCCTTCCTTGATTCATATGACGAATGACTACGTATCACCTTAGATTGTTGGCCCTCTGGTGGACTCATAGATATTGATGAGGTGATGCGAAGAATCTTAGGACGAAGCAACTTGAATTGTGTGTAAGATAATGCCAAACCTGGCGGAAAAGTACAGATATGTCGCGACCAAACATGGGGCATTAAACACTCCACTAACTTTCTCAAAAACGCATATGACCATCAAAGTACCCAAAGCATTTTACTGATTGACGCAAAAAACATATACAACAGCCTCAATTGCCAGTTTGCCTCGAAAGCAAAAAAGCACTTTACTATCTGCCAAAAGCCTTTCTTCAGGCTATTTCAATATAATTTTCCATCAACGTCGTAATCGCACCTAAGCATTAGATTCAACAAACAAATTTAATTTTTGCAAAAATATGCTCTCACAACTAAAGACTTTATAACGGTCTTCAACGATACCTTCAACGATAATCTTTTTCGTTTCTCCCTCCTTTTATTTAAAAAAAATGAATTATCCAAATTTACATCACCAATTTTCTAAGGAAAGGAAGATGAGTAAACCTATAAGCTAGCTGTGACCCCTTTCTGCATCCCCCCACTGCATTGTGGGCGTAAAACTTTTAACTCCTCGTGCATATTTTTACATTAACGTGCTATATAAGAATTGAAGTTTTTTTTTACAAAATAATTATAAATTTAAGGTGTGCTTGGTTGGGGAAATCATGGTTTAAATCATTTCTAAGTTCAGTCAATTCTCAGAAAGTTTTCTTGCGATCAACCTTGTGTCCCTCGTCTCTAAATGGCAACATGATCTGCCGTGACGGTGTACAGAATTTGTTTTATTTTCGCATTTACAATAAAGTTTTACATTGACAAACCACAACTTTCTCGATCAGCAGAAACAAAGCGGCATTCATGTCCACTCTATGAAGCCCTACACTTTCTGCAGCAGAATATGCTGAAAAAGCAAAAATCATTTTGATCTGAGGTTTCATTATGCCTCAGCTGATCTTTTTTTAAACCTGGTTTTGACCTAAACCATTGCAAGGAAATCATGTATTTGAGAACTGCTTTCTCTTGATCAGCGGAAACAAAGTGGAATTCAATCTCACTATAATAACTATAATTATGTACAAATTTCATACCAGCTAGATATGCTGAAAAAGAGAAAACCGCCATGAATTTAGCTTTTAATGTGTCACAACTGATCTTTGCGCAAACCACAGGAGACAAGAAGTGGTCCATGACATAAACCATCGCAAAATGCCTTGAGCAAGGGATGTCAGGGGACATAAACCAATTATTCACCATAACGTGACCTCGACGGATGTAAGGAGTTCAATGATGTAAGGACGGATGTAAGGAGTTCAATTATTCACCATAACGTGACCTCGACGGATGTAAGGAGTTAGGCAAGAGCTCTAATGCTCCTGGCAAAGAATCAACAGGTAGTGACCTCTCCGTGAAGAAAAAAATAACTATCAGTGAAGTATCCAAAACTGTATCCCAAACTTTGCCGGAGAAACATCCAAAAATTAAACCTCTAAAAGCCGAACTGATCGTATCCGACAACGTATCTAATTCTAGATACGTCGCTACCATACCCAGTCTTCCATCTTTGAAAAAAGCTGGTTCCATTAAACGTCTCTTTGAAAAATTCCGTGCCACAAGATCAAAATTTGCGTACAAATTTGTCAAACGTCACCTCATTACAAAACAAAGCTTTCAGAAAAGTCGTCCAACAAAAAATGACTCTCATAACCGGAACTACGCGAAACTTTCAGACACTAACCGACAGCACAGTGAATATTATTAGCAAAGAACTGATATCGTCCGTTGTTAATCATCCTAATTATAGCAACAAGTGCGGAGGCCTCTCAAGTCACCAGTCTGCAAAGGCGGTGTCAACATCTTCAATCGTAGTGATGGAATCTATGACTACAAAACCGTGTCACATCACAATTTCCATGCCACCTCATCACATAAACAAATCCTTCAGAAACACCGTCAAACAAAAACTGGCTTTCAAAACAAAAATTACGCCAAGTTTGCAGACACTGATTGACAGCACAGAGAATATTATTAGCAACAAATTGATATTGTCTATTGTTAATCATCAGAAATACAGCAAAAATACCAGAGGCTTTTTTGCTTCCGGTTTGCGAAAGCGATCTCAACATCTTCATTCCGATTGATGAAATCTTTTATTAATATCGTTTCTATTATACGCTTCCTGGAGAAAAATTGAAAGGAAACAAGCGGAGAACAAAATGGTTTAACTCAGTATCGTAATCCGCAAAAAAGATCAAAAAACAAAATCAAGAAATTGCATGACAAAGGAAACATCACAAAACTGGAGGCATAGGCAATAAACCTAGCCACAAAAAAAAAATCACCATGATGATTAAATGCTCCTCCTCTAAAGAGTTAAATTTCTCATCTATAAAAACTAGATTTTTGTGATAGAAATGAGCTTAGATATAAATAGAAAAACAGCAAAAATCCCTAAACCTCTGCATGTGGAGAGCAGTCCACTGCTAGCTAAGCTTCACACTGACCGAAAGTTTAATACACTCAACTTATTTTCAACTAATTTCCGGATGCTCCGACCAATTTGCTCGAACTAGTATGCGATGAGTTTGAACCAGGTCTTCATCTTTCGTAAAAAGAACCCTTTGCAAATTACCAGCAGAGCTTTTCATTAAAAACGTTTGTCTTCTTCAATTTTTTGACCTCCTCTCACAATATAAAGAGAGCAGTCGAGAAACCAAAAACTCCTCATTCAAGATTTTTGAAAAGTACGAACTGACCAATAACTCCAGAACTCTCCAGTACTTTCCAAAGAATAAGTGCCAATCCAAATGGAGTGACAGATCACTGATTAGAAATTTTTCTAGGAAGTGGAATAATTTGCCAATTGAAATCCGAAAAGAGAAAACTAAAAATAAATTTAAGGAAAAACTAAGCAGCGAAATGGTCAAACTGCATGAACGTGTTCCAATAGATAGACAAGTAAGAGGCTTTAGAAATTTGTTCTACTGAAGTATAAAGACCAAACTATTCATATATTTACGAGGCGATTTTGAAAATGTAAATATTTAACCAAACGTTTTTGTTGTGGTTATAACTTTAAATTTACATTTTTGAAGATTAAAACAACAATAAAGGGCCGTGTACACCATCTGGCATCGATGGATGTAGGTTGAAAAAAAGGGCATGATGAGTAGCACTTAGTAGCCGGATGCTGCACTCCAAGCTGTTCCCCTCCAGACAGTGTAAAGACGGCCCAGTCACAAAAATAACTAACAAGTGGAGAGGAAAGCACCTATATATATTATATATATATATATATATATATATATATATATATATATATATATATTATATATATATATATATATATATATATATATCTCGTGTTTTCTTGTGTTTTTGAATGTTAGCAGGCTCCGTGAATGGGATGTTTTGATGCCAACCATCTTCCTTCATCACATCAGGTCGTAGCATTCTAATTGATTTCGTTTTTAGAGCATTTTTTTGTGTTTTGAATGTTAGCAGGCTCTGTGAATGGGACGTTTTGATGCCTACCCTCTTCCCTCCAGCTCCTCGGACTTGGTCTTGGGTACTTCTCGTACCAAATATATAGACGAGGGTCAAGTTAAGGGTTGTGTTCACTCCTATCGAGGTGCTAAACTGCTAGATCTCTGATGTTATCAATAAATACCCAGACCAGAAGCTGAACACTGTTGTAGTAATTGCCGGCTTCAATGATCACCGTAGTAGTATTGAAACGTTCATAGAGCATTGGAAATTCCTCATTCAGCTGATTATTGTTAAATTTAGCCCAAATAATTTGATTGTTCCCAAAGTTATACCCACCAGCTGTAATCGCCTCATAAATAAGAAAATCAGTGCCCTTAACTACGCTTTGTATAATTATATTGATTCTTGTGCCCTAAAGTTGTTTATTGTTTCACCCTCATTTAGAAATGTTCTTGAACCTAACCTGTTCTGTAAAGACACCGTGCACTTCTCCTTTCATGGAAACCATGTTTTCACTATTATTCTGTTTAACATCATTCAATACTTTAAATATCGTTGCTGTTATTACTCTCCTGTAATTAACTTAATCTAGTCCCCCTCAGTGCAGCCTTCCCAACTCCTAGCCCGCAGCTTGATGGCTGATCAAACCCCTTGTCCACTCTGCAAGGGTCCCCTACGTAGGGGAGGCGTCTGGTGTCATACATGTTATAAATATTTGCACGTGAAATGCAGTGGTTTAGCCGCAGGGAAAGATTGGACCGAAGACTTCAGCTGCAAAAACTGCTCTGAGATTACCGCAGCCACCGAAACAGCAATCGCAACGCCGGCACCACACAACGCTTTGACCGTTCCCGACACTGCACTCATAGATCCTGCAACATCGCACGCCCCCGAACGTTCCGTCGCCGCAGCATCGAATAATTTTTGGGACCACTTCCAGCCTCATCACGCGGTAACAGTGCGCGAAATATACCGCGAGGTCGTCACTTGGAAGCCCTCGTTCTTCACGCTCGGTAAGAACAAGACAGGGGAACAGTTCGCCGAAGCCCTTCACAGTGTCCTCTCCCCGATTGCCGTAAACACGGATAGATCCGATATATCTCTGACCCTCTGTATGATACTTCCGCACCTAACCCTCAGTCGAACAAAGAATACGGACGATGGATCGAACAATAAGACCATCAAGCGTAGACTGCAAGCATGGTACAGCTGCAACTTCTCAGAACTGTTCTGTGAAGCGAAGGCAATCCAAATGAGAATGAATTCAAGGAACAAACAGCAGCACTCTGACCTCAAGATGTTCAACGATTTCATGTCTCGTGGTAAGATCAGTAATGCTATTCGCGTTCTTTCGGATGAGCACAAAGGCGGCGTGCTCGCACCTACCGATCTCATAGACGGTAGACCGGTCCTCGAGATTTTACGCGACAAACATCCTGAAGGTCAACCCTTGGAGCCCAACTGCATTCAGAGCGAACATCCACGCACGCTTCCTTACCACCCCGCTGTCTTCGACAAAATCAATGCCAGGCTCGTCCGAAAGCATGCAATGAAGACTCATGGCAGTGCCGGGCCTTCAGGTCTCGATGCCGATGACTGGCGTAGACTACTTTCTGCTTTCGGGCAAACCTCCACGAACCTGTGCAAGCTTGTTGCCAAGTTTGCTAAGAGGCTGGCCACGTCCATAATACCATCGGATGATTTGATTACATACAATGGTTGTCGACTAGTGGCTCTGGATAAATGTCCAGGTGTGAGACCTATTGGTATTGGTGAAGTAATGCGTCGCATCACCGGACGCATAATCGTCGACTGCATCAGGCAAGATCTAACATCCCTCGGTGGAAACATGCAACTGTGCCTGGGCCTGAAATGTGGCATAGAACATGCCATACATTTGCTTCGCCACAGTTTTGATGATCCCGAAAACGAAGCAATTCTTCTAATTGATGCCAAAAACGCTTTTAACGTGCTCAATAGACGAACAGCATTAGAGAACGTGAAAGCCTTATGCCCATCTTTGCATGTTGCCTTACAGAATTCCTATAGCCACCCGTCTCATCTCTACATCGGTAAGTCGACCATACTGTCTCAGGAAGGTACGACACAAGGCGATCCCCTTGCGATGGCAATGTATGGAATCGCAATCCTACCCCTAATAACAAGACTTCATAATGACTCTTTGACACAAAAATGGTATGCTGATGATGGTAGCGTCGTTGGTAAGCTAAAAGATATCAGGGTACTCTTCGACAAGCTCACTGAGCTTGGTCCCAAGTATGGATATCTTGTCAATGCTCCGAAGTGTCAGTTGATAATTAAGCCAGGAGGCGAGCGCCAAGCGTCAACTGTGTTTGCAGGCACAAATGTGGAAATCACGCAGGGCGCTCGAGTCCTGGGATCAGTTATCGGAAGCTCTGAGGCCAGTAAAAATTTCCTGAAAGATGCAGAAACTAAATACACAAAAAGTTTAGACAGACTTGGTCAATTTGCTCTCACCTCTCCCCAGAATGCCTATGCATGTTTGACGAAGGGGGTTCAACAGAAGTTGAGCTTCCTCTCGCGTACTACACCTTCCATGGACGGGGTTCTGGACAAGGTGGAGGAGCGGCTTGGCCGAGTCATACCGAACATCGTCGGCAAAGAAGTAATCCAAGAGGAAAGAGAACTTTTTTCTCTCCCTCTCAGAATGGGTGGGCTTAACATCGCCCTCCCACAAGATCTTCACAAAAATCTTGAGCAATCAGTTGAACTCTCAAGACCATTGGCGTCATTCAATAATATTCAACAATATGAAGTAGAACAAGCCAAGATCAGTCTCAGACAGAAAGCAGACAATCAACGTGAACTCATCTCGAAAAAATCCAGAATCGAAAACAATCTACCAGAAATGAAGTATACCATCCAGCTGGCCTCGGAGAAAGGAGCATTAAGCTGGCTTAACGCGCTTCCGTTGTCAAAACATGGTTTTGACCTCACGAAGACTGAGTTCCGTGATGGAATAGCACTTCGCTACACCTGGGAAGCGAAGAACACGCCAGCCATATGCCCATGCGGGAAAGAATTCAGCCTCACCCATGCCCTCCAATGCGCTAAAGGTGGTTATACGCACCTACGACACAACGAAATTAGAGATGTGTTTGCAAACCTGATGGATGACGTTTGCCACGATGTACAGATAGAGCCAAAACTTCAGTCGCTCGATGGAGAAATCTTCTCGAGTAATTCCACCACCACTGATGATGACGCTCGACTGGACATCAAGGCAAACGGTCTGTGGGGCTCCCGCTTTAATCGCACTTTCTTCGATGTGAAGATTTTCAACCCTCATGCGAAGAGCTGCCCTAAGACCATAAAAGATGCATACAAATATCACGAGAGCATCAAGCGAAATAAGTACGAAGAGCGAATCCGCGAAACCGAACACAGCAGCTTCAATGCACTGGTTTTTGCTTGTTCGGGTGGTGCAGGTCCATCAGCATCGCGCGTTATGAAACAACTCGCAACCAAGATCAGCGAAAAACGCGGAGAGCCGTACGCCGACACTATAAGCTACATCCGAACGAAAATCAGCTTCGCACTTCTGAGGAGCTGCGTTCTCTGCTTGAGGGGATGTCGTGCCCTCAAGCCTCGTGTTCTCAGTGAGACTTCGATTAGCGCCGTCGTGGAGGAGGGAAGGCTGCACTGAGTGTTTGGCTGCTTATCCTTTTTCATTTGCTTATTCCTTGATGTTCCATTTTTATTTTAATCCTTCCATTCTATTTCCCCATGTGTGCTATATATATAGGTGCTTTCCTCTCCACTTGTTATTTATTTTTGTGACTGGGCCGTCTTTACACTGTCTGGAGGGGAACAGCTTGGAGTGCAGCATCCGGCTACTAAGTGCTACTCATCATGCCCTATTTCTCGACCTACATCCATCGATGCCGGATGGTGTACACGGCCCTTTATTGTTTTTTTTAGTAAGAAAGAAGATAGATATATATATATATATATATATATATATATATATATATATATATAGCACACATAGGGAACTGGAATGGAAGGATTAAAATAAAAATGGAACATCAAGGAATAAGCAAAGGAATAAAGATAAGCAGCCAAACACTCAGTGCAGCCTTCCCTCCTCCACGACGGCGCTAAACGAAGTCTCACTGAGAACACGAGGCTTGAGGGCACGACATCCCCTCAAGCAGAGAACACAGCTCCTCAGAAGTGCGAAGCTGATTTTCGTTCGGATGTAGCTTATAGTGTCGGCGTACGGCTCTCCGCGTTTTTCGCTGATCTTGGTTGCGAGTTTTGAAGATTAAAAAAAAATACAGCACAACAACTGAATACGAAACAACTCAGAACAAAAGGCCTAAGATAAAAACAGTTTCTGCTTTTTTTTGATTTTATGATATTTAATCGTCATATAAAAGCTGTTCAAACTCAACCGAAGAAGACTATAAACTACATAAGTAAGTCAAGAATCTAAAATATGAACAGGATTAGAAGGCTGCTTTTAATCCTTTTAATCCCTGTTTTCTCCTGCACCAGTGCAGGAGGTCCTTCTGCTTCCAAAGTCATGCAACGTATCACAGAGAAGCTAAACGAGAAAAGGGGCGCTGATACGCTGCAAATTTACTTACATAAAGACCAAAAAAAGTTTGCTCTATTGCGAAGCTCCATGATATGCATTGGTGAATATTGCATGCTTAGGCGACCCGAAATCGTAGACGCATCGATTAGAACCATCGTTCTTGAGGGGAATTGCTAGTCTAGCAGCACTGTGCTTCTCACGTGTGGTGCTTTTCTCTGATCCAATCAACCCCGTCACACAATCAACCTTGTCTCGAATGCAATTCTTTTTCTAAAAAGCTGTCTTATAAAATTTGCATTTGATGCTAATTAGAGGTTGAATATTGCCAGAATTTCTAAATGTTTGTAGCAGTTGGTTTGCCGTCCCGAAATTCCCAACAGGAGGGCACATTCTCTTAACTTAATCTTTATCAACTACTATTATGCACTCTAGGTTGTCCGCTTCAAGTTTGGATGAAAATCAGTTTCATATTCGTTGGGAACTTCCCGGAGGCTTCTTGTTTGATTTGATCTAACTCTGCCTCAAAAACTCGTCCTATCAGAAAATTTGACATAAACTGCTGCTTAAAAATTGCGCAACTAACGAAAACAGTAAATGGACAAAGTCAGCAATGGTCAGATGGATTCTGCTCTTGATTTATTTACAATAAACGTATTCTATCACTGCTATCATCAGAAAATTTTCTGCAGTTGATGTCCTCCACCCTCCAAACTATGGGCACTGATTTTTTGTAAAAAATCATACATACATTATAATGAGGTCGCCGGTAGAATCAAACGGGTGGAGATCAGAATGTCAATAAAATGAGATGTAAAATTCAAGGGACGGTTCACAGGGTTTTTAATGCAACCTCTAATTGGTTGGCCTTCGATCAGGCTCTTGAAAAAGTGAAACCCTAAAAATACAAGAACATGGACAAAATCGAAAAATCCGGAATAGGAATGTTTTTAAGTATAAGGAAAAATTTTCGATTGAATTTTTTAGAATGTTTCCTAGAATTGTTTTAAAAGAACAAATCTTGCTGGACCAAAAATCAATATCCAGAGGAATGGTCTTCAAAAATTGTGAATCAGACTCTAGAAAAAATAATAAGTGGCGGTAAAGACCAATTAAGAACAACACCAAAAGAGCATCAAAAAAGCAAGACTAAATCTAATGATAAGCCAACTATTTTTCTACAATACAGAGGCAACCTCACTCAAAACTTCGCAAGCAAATTGAAGAAACTATGCGAATTGCAAGTAGTTTTTACAACGCGAAAATTAAGATCGTGCCTCCCCACCCTGAAATCATCCTTTGATAGAGATCTGAAATCCCACGTGGTATATGAAATTAAATGTAATGGATGCGGATCCATCTATGTTGGGCAAACAAGCCGGCATGTTACCACAAGGATAACAGAACATCAAAAGAAGGATTCACAGGTGGGTCAACATCTAGTTGAATGTCGTGGCGCCACGAATGACATTGAATGGAGAATTCTGGACGCCTGTCGGTCAGTAGAAAAACTAATGATCATCGAAGCTATATATATCAGCAAGCTGAAGCCGGCACTAAACACACGCGACGAATATAGGGGGAGGGAACTCACGCTAAAATATTAGTTCAAATCATAATTTTGACTAAATGAGAATGCATAGGGCAAAAAACATTTTGTGCATGACAAAACGAAATTTGCAAAACCTCCACAAGAGGGATACTTATGGTTAGGGCAAATTCGGAATAACCCTAAAAATACAAGAACATGGACAAAATCGAAAAATCCGGAATAGGAATGTTTTTAAGTAAATTGATAACAGATGTAAATATGTGTTGTAAATAGGCTAAATATTGTATATAAGGAAAAATTTTCGATTGAATTTTTTAGAATGTTTCCTAGAATTGTTTTAATTGTCATCTCAGACAAATGTAAATACATATTCATTTTATCTTTTAACAATTTGTAAAACAGTTTTAACCTGACGATGAACGTAAAGTTCGAAAACGTTTGTTTTAAGTATTGGAAGTAATTTTAATTTGACAAATTGGGTTCTTTTACAAAATGAGATGTATTGCTCGTGCTATCTATTTTTGATTAACCTTAGTTTCATTGGAGCGCAATTTTTGTAAAATATAGTTTCAAAACAACGTAACGAAGTTCAATCCGTCCCCGGGGTCAAGGAATTTAGCCAAGATTCTGCAAAATCAGCGGTAACTAGCGCTGACGAGTTGCAAAATTTCACCGCCATTTTTTTACATAAAATGCCTAGAATGCGTTTAATTGACTTGTTTAAATCCAACGCATTCAAGGCAAATTATGTACGATATACTCTAAATTCAACGCAAAATATGTAAGATCGACGCTAGATTCAAAGCAAAAAAAGATCTACTTTAAATTCAACGCAAAGTATGTAAGATTGGCGTTGAAGGCGGAATTTATGTAAGATCGACGCTAAATTCAACGCCAAATATGTAAGATCTAATTAAGTTCAACGCCAAAAAGATAATGTCTACACTAAATTCAATGCAAAGTCTGCGAGATTTGCGCAGAAAGCGTAAAATTTAGGTAAGATTTACGCTGAATTCAACGCATAATATATAAGATATACGCTGAATTTAACGTCAGATATATAAGATCTACGCTAAATTCAATGCAAAGTACGCAAGGTTGGCGTTGAATACTTTAATTTGACGTAAGAGCTACGCTAACTTAAACGCAAAATATATAAGGTCTACGCTAAATCAACGCAAAGTATGTAAGATCTACATTAAGTTCAACATCAATTATGTAAAATCTAGACTAAATTTAACGCAAAGGATGTGAGAATGGCGTTGAATTCGTTAAAGTTAGTTAAGAACTACGCTAATTTCAATGCAAAGTATGTGATATTGGCTTCGAATGCGTTGAATTTTTGTAAGATCTACGCTAAATTCAACGTATAGTATAAGAGATTGGCGTTGAATGCGTTAAATTTATGTGAAATCTACGCTAAATTCAACGCCAAATAAGTAATATTGCCGTTGATTGCGTTAGAATTATGTAAGATCGGCGCTAATTTCAACGTAAAATTTGTAAGACACGCTAAATTCTACTCCAAATATATAAGATCTACGTTAAATTCAACGCAAACTATGTAAGATATACGATAATTTAAACGCCAAATATATAATATCTACTCTAAATTCAATGCAAAGTATGCGAGATTGGCGTTGAAGGCATTAAATTTATGTAAGAACTACGCTAAATTCAACGCAAAGCATGTAAGACCTGCGCTAAAATCAACGCCAAATATATAAGTTCTCCACTAAAATCAGCGCAAAGTCTGCGAGATTGGCGTTGAATGCGTTAAATCTAGACAAGATATACGCTTAATTCAACGCAAAATATTTAAGATCTACGCTAAAATTAACGCTAAAAATATATGATCTACGCTAAATTCAAGGCAAAGTATGCACGATTGGCGATGACTGCTTTAAATTCATGTAAGAGTGATGCTAACTCCAACGCAAAAAATGCAGGGTCTGCGCTAAATTCAACCCAAAATGTAAGATTGGCGTTGAAGGCGTTTAATTTACGTAATATCTACGCTAAAACATGTAAGATCTACTCTAAATTCAAAGCAAAGTACGTAAGATTGGCCTTGAATGCGTCAAATTTATGTACGATCTACGCTACATTCAAAGTAAATTATGTAACATCTACGCTAAGTTCAACGCCAAATATATAAGATCTACGCTAAATTCAACCCAAAATTTGTAAGATGTACGGTCAATCCTACGCCAAATATATAATATATAAGATCTACACTCTACTCATCGCAAAGTATTTGATATTGGCCTTGAGTGCATTAGCTTTAGGTAACATCTACGCTAAATTCAACGCATAGTTTGTGAGTTTGGCGTTGAATGCATTTATTTATTTAAGATCTCGCTAATTTCAACACACAAAATGTAAAACCTTTGCTAACTTCTACGCCAGAATGGGAGTATGCGAGAATGGCGTTGATTTCGTTCAATTAAGGTGAGATTTACGCTGAATTCAACGCAAAATACGAATGATTTACTCTAAATTCAATGCCAAATATATATGATCTACGCTATACTCAACGCAATTTATGTATGATTAGAGTTGCATGCAATAAACTTAGGTAAGTTCTACGCTAAGTTCAACGTACAGTTCGTGAGATTGGCGTTGAATGCGTTATTTTTTTTAAGATCTACGCTAAGTTAAACACAAAATATATAGAACCTACACTAATTTCTACGCCATATATATAAGATCTACACTAATTTCAACGCGGAGTATGCAAGATTGGTGTTGAGTTTGTTAGGTTAGTTTACGCTGAATTCATTGCAAAATATGTAAGATTTACGTTAGACACAACGCCAAATATATAAATTCTACGCTAAATTTAACGCAAAGTATATAAGATTGGTTTTGAATGCGTTAAATTTATATACGATCTACGCTAATTTCAATGCAAAATATATAGGATATATGCTAAACTCAACGCAGAGTATGTAAGATTGACGTTGAATGCATTAAATTTATGTAAGAGCTACGCTAACTTCAACGCAAAGTATGTAGGCTCTACGCTAAAATCAACACCATATACATAAGATCTACGATAATTTCAACGCAAAGTAGGTGCGAATGTCGTTGAATGCGTTAACTTTAGGTGATATCTACGCTAAATTCAACGCAAAGTGTGTAAGATTGGCGTTAGACGCGTTAAGATTATTTAGGATTTATCGAACGTTAACGCCAAAAATATAAGATCTACGCTAATTTCAACGCAATGTATGTAAGATTGAAATTGATTGCAAAAAACTTATGTAAGAGCTACGCTAACTTCAACGCAAAGTATGTAAGATGTACGCTAAACTCGACGCCAATTCGAAAAAATTTAAGCTAAATTTAACGCAAATTATATCAAATTGGTGTTGAATAAAAATATGTAAGATCTAAGCTAAGTTCAATGTTAAATATATAGGATCTACGCTAAATTCAACGCAGAGTATTTAGGATTGACGTTGAATGCATTAAGTTTATATAAGAGCTATGCTAATTTCAACGCAAAATATGTAAGATCTACGCTAAACTCAACGCAAAGTATATAAGATCTAGGGTAAATTCAACGCAAAGTATGTGCGATTGTGGTTGAATGCGTTAAATTTAGGTGATATCTACGCTAAATTCAACGCAAAGTATATAGAATTGACGTTGAATGCATTCAGTTTATGTAAGAGCTACGCTAACTTCAAAGCAAAATATGTAAGATCTACGCTAAATTCAACGCCAAATATATAAGATCTACGCTAAATTCAACGCAAAGTATGTAAAATTGACGTTGAATGCATTCATCTTATGTAAGAGCTACGCAAACTTCAACACAAAATTTATAAAATCTACGCTAAAATCAACGCAAAGTATGTAAGATCTACGACAAAATCAACGCCAAATATAAAAGATCTACACTATACTCAACGCAAAGTATTTAAGATTGGCGTTGAATGCATTAAGTTTAGGTAAGATCTAAGCTAAATTCAACGTATAGTTTGTGAGATTAGTGTTGAATGCGGTAAATTTATTTAAGATCTACGCTAAATTCGACACAAAATATGTAAAACCTACACTAAGTTCTATGCCATATATATAAGATCTGTCCTAAATTCAACGCGCAGTATGCGCGCTTGGCACTGAAATTGTTCAATTTAAGTAAGATTTACGCTGATATCATTTCAAAATATGTAAGGTTTACTTAAAACTCAATGCCAAATATATAAGATCTATTCTAAATTTAACGCAAAGTATATAAGATTGGCGTTGAATGCGTTAAACTTATGTAAGAACTAAACTAAATTCAATGTTAAATATATAGAATCTACGCTAAATTCAACGCAGCGTATTTAGGATTGACGTTGAATGCATTAAATTTCTATAAGAGCTATGATAATTTCAACGCAAAATATGTAAGGTCTACGCTAAATTCTACGCAAAGTATATAAGATCTACAAAAAAATCAACGCCAAATATATAAGATCTTCGCCATGCTCAACGCAAAGTATTTAAGATTGGCGTTGAATGCATTAAGTTTAGGTAAGGTCTATGCTAAATTCAACGCATAGTTTGTGAGATTTGCGTTGAATGCGTTAAATTTATTTAAGATCTACGCTAAATTCAACACAAAATATGTAAAACCTACACTAAATTCTACGCCATACGTATAAGATCTGTCCTAAATTCAACGCGCAGTACGCGAGATTGAAGCGGAAATTGTTCTATTTAGGTAAAACTTACGCTGATTTCATTGCAAAATATGTAAGGTTTACTTAAAACTCAATGCCAAATATTTAAGATCTATTCTAAATTTAACGCAAAGTATATAAGATTGGTGTTGAATGCGTTAAACTTATGTAAGAACTAAGCTAAATTCAGTGTCAAATATATAGGATCTACGCCAAATTCAACGCAGAGTATGTAAGAATGACGTTGAATGCATTAAATTTATGTAACAGCTACGCTAAGTTCAACGCAAAATTTATAGGATCTACGGTAAACTCAATACCATATATATAAAATATATAAGATCTACGGTAAATTCAACGCAAAGTATGTAAGATTGTTGTTGAATGCGCTAAATTTAGGTGATAGCTACTCTAATTTCAACGCAAATTATGTGAGATTGGCGTTGAATGCGTTAAGATTATGTAAAACCTACGCTAAAGTCAACGCCACATATATAAGATCTAGAGTAAATTCAACGCCATATATGATATGTAAGATCTGCGGTAAAATCAACGCAAAGTATAAGAGATTGTCGTTCAAAGCGCTAAATTTAGGTGATATCTGCTCTAAATTCAACGTAAAGTATGTATAATTGACGTTGAATGCATTCAATTTATATAAGAGCTACGCTAACTTCAACGCAAAATATGTAAGATCTACGCTAAATTCAACGCCATATATCTAAGATCTGCGGTAAATTCAACGCAAAGTTTGTGTGATTGGCTTTGATTGCGTTAAGGATATGTAAGGCCTACGCTAAAATCAACACAAAATATATAAGATCTACGCTAAATTCAACGCGAAGTATGTAAGATCTACGATAAAATCAACGCCAAATATAAAAGATCTACGCTTTACTCAACGCAAAGTATTTAAGATTGGCGTAGAATGCATTAAGTTTAGGTAAGATCTAAGCTAAATTCAACGTATAGTTTGTGAGATTTGCGTTGAATACGATCAATTTATTTAAGATCTACGCTAAATTCAACACAAAATATGTAAAACCTACACTAAATTCTATGCCATATATATAAGATCTGTCCTAAAATCAACGTGCAGTATGCGAAATTGGCGCTCAAATCGTTCAATTTAGGTAAGATTTACGCTGATTTCATTGCAAAATATGTAAGGTTTACATAAAACTCAATGCCAAATATATAAGATCTATTCTTAATTTAACTCAAAGTATATAAGATTGGTGTTGAATGCGTTAAACTTACGTAAGAACTAAGCTAAATTCAATGCCAAATATATTTGATCTACGCCAAATTCAACGCAAAGTATGTAAGAGTGACGTTGAATGCATTAAATTTATGTAATAGCTACGCTAACATCAACGCAAAGTTTATAGGATCTACGGTAATTTCGACACCATATATATAATATATATAAGATCTACAGTAAATTCAACGCAAAGTATGTGTGATTGTTGTTGAATGCGCTAAATTTAGCTGATATCTACTCTAATTTCGACGCAAATTATGTAAGATTGGCGTTAAATGCGTTAAGTTTATGTAAGATTTACGCTAAAGTCAACGCCAAATATATGAGATCTACGCTAAATTCAACGCAAATTATGTAAAATTGACGTTGAATGCGTTAAATTTATATAAGATCTACGCTAAATTCAGCGCAAAATATTTAAGATCTACGATAAATTCAACGCCATATATATGCATATATATATATATATATATATATATATATATATATATATATAAGATTTATAGTAAATTCAACGCAAAGCATGTTAGTTTGGCGTTGAATGCGTTAAGATTATGTAAGACCTACGCTAAAGTCAACACAAAATGTATAATATATAAGCTAAATTTGACGTAAAGTATGTGAGATTGTCATAAAATGCGCTAAATCTAGATGGGATCTACGCTAAATTCATTTCAAATATGTATGATTGATGTTGAATTCGTTAAGATTATGTAAGACCTACGCTCAAGTCAACGCAAAATATATAAAATATACGCTGAATTAACGTAAAATATGTGAGATTGACATTGAATGCGCTAAATCTAGATGGGATCTACGCTAAATTCATTTCAAATATGTATGATTTGTGTTGAATTCGTTAAGATTATGTAAAGCCTACGCTAAAGTCAACGCCAAATATATAAGATCTACAGTAAATTCAATGCCATATGTGATTTGTAAGATCTGCGGTAAAATCAACGCAAAGTATAAGAGATTGTTGTTGAAAACGCTAAATTTAGGTGATATCTGCTCTAAATTCAACGTAAAGTATGTAAAATTGACGTTGAATGCATTCAATTTATGTAAGAGCTACGCTAACTTCAACGCAAAATATGTAAGATCTACGCTAAATTCAACGCCATATATCTAAGATCTGCGGTAAATTCAACGCAAAGTTTGTGTGATTGGCTTTGATTGCGTTAAGGATATGTAAGGCCTACGCTAAAATCAACACAAAATATATAAGATCTACGCTAAATTCAACGCAAAGTATGTAAGATCTACGATAAAATCAACGCCAAATATAAAAGATCTACGCTTTACTCAACGCAAAGTATTTAAGATTGGCGTAGAATGCATTAAGTTTAGGTAAGATCTAAGCTAAATTCAACGTATAGTTTGTGAGATTTGCGTTGAATACGGTCAATTTATTTAAGATCTACGCTAAATTCAACACAAAATATGTAAAACCTACACTAAATTCTATGCCATATATATAAGATCTGTCCTAAAATCAACGTGCAGTATGCGAAATTGGCGCTGAAATTGTTCAGTTTAGGTAAGATTTACGCTGATTTCATTGCAAAATATGTAAGGTTTACATAAAGCTCAATGCCAAATATATAAGATCTATTCTTAATTTAACTCAAAGTATATAAGATTGGTGTTGAATGCGTTAAACTTACGTAAGAACTAAGCTAAATTCAATGCCAAATATATATGATCTACGCCAAATTCAACGCAAAGTATGTAAGAGTGACGTTGAATGCATGAAATTTATGTAATAGCTACGCTAACATCAACGCAAAGTTTATAGGATCTACGGTAAACTCGACACCATATATATAATATATATAAGATCTACAGTAAATTCAACGCAAAGTATGTGTGATTGTTGTTGAATGCGCTAAATTTAGCTGATATTTACTCTAATTTCGACGCAAATCATGTAAGATTGGCGTTAAATGCGTTGAGTTTATGTAAGATTTACGCTAAAGTCAACGTCAAATATATGAGATCTACGCTAAATTCAACGCAAATTATGTAAAATTGACGTTGAATGCGTTAAATTTATATAAGATCTACGCTAAATTCAGCGCAAAATATTTAAGATCTACGATAAATTCAACGCCATATATATGCATATATATATATATATATATATATATATATATATATATATATATATAAGATTTATAGTAAATTCAACGCAAAGCATGTTAGTTTGGCGTTGAATGCGTTAAGATTATGTAAGACCTACGCTAAAGTCAACACAAAATGTATAATATCTAAGCTAAATTTGACGTAAATTATGTGAGATTATCATTGAATGCGCTAAATCTAGATGGGATCTACGCTAAATTCATTTCAAATATGTATGATTGGTGTTGAATTCGTTAAGATTATGTAAGACCTACGCTCAAGTCAACGCAAAATATATAAAATATACGCTGAATTAACGTAAAATATGTGAGATTGACATTGAATGCGTTAAATATAGGTAATATTTACGCTGATTTCAATGCAAAATATTTAAGATCTACGTTAAATTCAACGCGAAATATTTAATATTAGCGTTGAATATGTTGAATTTATGTAAGAGCTACGCTCAAGCGTTGATCTTACATCAATTCGACGCGTTCAACGCCAATCTTACATAATATTGCATTTTTCAGCGTTGAGTCTTCAACCCCGGTCCCAACGCAGGGTAGGCAGTTGTGTCTGATTGCAACGACATCCAACCGCACTTTTTAAATAAATTATCAAGCGCGACAAATGATTTCTTTCATTTGCTTTACTTTAAATTGAACAATTTGAGTATTAGGCCGGCAAATTTTAAGCATTGGGCTGTCTTTACTCCAGGTTCCGCTTTCGGCTAGCTTTTTAGTCTTGCACAGTTGCTTCTTCTGAATGTACAGCAGGAAAAACAACACAAAAATTTCAAATTGTGCAAGGAAACCGTTGAAAATGCATATGATAAGTGCTGATATTGTGTAACATAAGTCCTGAAAGTTATGTAAGAAATGCGCTGACAGCCGCTGAAAAATTATATTTTCAGCAATTAGATCTTAAATAATTATCCGCTTAATGCGCTGAAAAGTGCTGAAATTATGTAAGAAAGTGCTAAAAATCAGCAGAGCAAGCGGATTAATAAGTGAGATTTACCCGCTGAAAAATATTTGTTTTCAGCGGTTGTCAGCGCATTTCTTACATAAATTTTGACGAATTCCTCGACCCGGGCTCTGCGACCGTTCGGCTACAATTTCTAGCACCCATTATAATGGCTCTCTGAAGCCATAGTCACCTATAATCTTTATTTCATTATGAATTACTTCCAGGACTTTTTCGTGTTTTGGTGGGCACTGTAACGATTCGAATACAACTTCCACAAAAAATGTTGTTCTTTTAAGCAATTTATAAAACTCACCGAAAATACAGTGGTAGGTCTGAAACTACTTGTAATTTAATTAACTGTGCTTTCCGGGATTCCAAAAATTCAAAATTGTTGCTCGCTTTTTTATTCCGACCAACTTTAGCGGGGACAATATGCTCATGCTTTTTTTTAGTCAAGTTGGGCCACTCTATATATTTACCGAAGATAATTGAGTAGCGAGTTGAGTAGACAGTGGAATTTTCGAGTGGTATCGGTAGAAAACCCGTACATTGTAGATAACTAAAAAGATTTTTTCTTAAATCGGTTTATCACTGAAGTTGTCGGGCTTCAATTTTTGTGGACATTTCAATGACTTCCGTTGTTTTTGTTTACAATTTTGGTATGGCTGCTAAGTTGCTGTAAGTGTTTGTCAAATTTGCTCAAAAATTTGTCAAATTTGCTGTTCAAATTTGTCAAAATTATGTTAAAATGGTCGATGACAGTGTTTTAGGTCTTTAATTAACTGTTTAATCCAACTTTTCGACTAACGTTTCATCAAATTTAGGATAAATTCTGAAAAGTTCTGCTTTTTCTAAATCATAAAGAGGCATCAAATATGAATTTTAGCGCACTCCTTTTAAATTTTCCGAAAAGCAACGCTATAAACTGCTGATACAATCATTTGAAACTCCAGAGAGAACTATATTTGCTCACTTTTCCAATGAGTTTTCTATAATTTAAATTCCGCGGGTTTTTCGACAAATTAACGCTATAATTATCCAAAAAATTCATTGTCTTTTTTTGACCTTTGGTAAATTCCTCTTTTTGCTAACATTTGGAAAAATTAAGGGTTCTTATGGACAAAAAGCATTAACAAGGCTAATGTTGGTTCAATTGACGTTTTTGCAATCAAAAAAAATTATTGATCCTTGACCGCTACCTTTTTTTGAAGTACATTTGGCCTCCTTTGTTTTTTGTTATTTTTTACCAAACAGAAAGAGTTGAAAGCCTAACCCACAATGTTTTACAGCCCTCATTACATAGCAAATGAGACCCAGGTGAAAGA
This sequence comes from Convolutriloba macropyga, assembly GCF_964194025.1. Classification (NCBI taxonomy): domain Eukaryota; kingdom Metazoa; phylum Xenacoelomorpha; order Acoela; family Convolutidae; genus Convolutriloba; species Convolutriloba macropyga. The sequence continues at coordinate 23,809,249 of NC_134480.1, forward strand.
AAAAATAATTTCAGTGGAAAATTAATTGTTGATACAGCTTCAATACTGTGTTTATCTTAAACTATTTGCAAAATTTTACTTTCTGCACGTTTTTGTAGTTTTTTGTGGTTTCTTGGTTTAGTCTCACTAATAACAGGTCCAATTGGCCTCCAAGGTCTGTACAAGAGAATTAATTAAGTATTTTTCAGTCGTAAATTGAAAATTTTTCACTGTTAGTCCTTTTAAAATAAGTTGATTTCATAAAAAATCGGTTTCGCTTTTGTAGCTTTCAATCTTTGCTTTCTTACTTGAGTAGCTTAGTCTCAGCAACAAAAAAAGATTGTATTTTTGTTCCATTTAAACCAAATTTATTTTAAATTGAGGTTATTTTCCTTACTCAACAGATTTTTAGCTATAATACATATTTTTTTATTTGGACATCTGCCCATTTTTTGGTTGACATTTGCTGTCTTGTCACCCTATCACATTATTTACATGTCACAATAGTTTTGCTGGAAGGCGCAATTGAACTTATCTGTTGTTTTTGTTGATTGGTTGTTTCTCTTCGGTACCGTCTTCCCTATAAAATGTAACAAATAGGCAATTTTTGCCAATGTTTGTTGTTTTTTTTGTAATTGTATGACAAATGCTGGACAATGAAAGTTTTTCTGGAGGTTATTTATTGATTTTTATGTCTTTGAAGTAAGTTAAAATTTTTGAAAAAAATGAAAGTGTTCTGTGAGCTCGTTTTTTAAAATTTTTGTGGTCTAGTGGTAACCAATTTTCATTCTGCACAAATCCCAAATTGCTTCCAGTGGAGATATAAATAAGTTATTTATTTGAGGTTTCATCGGATGCTAGATTGTATTGGTTGTTAACTGATGTCTTGATAAATGCGTTGAGATTTGTTCGTAATTCATGTTTGCTGTTAAATTTTTTGGATTTGTTGTTTGTTTTCCTCCGTAGTCTTAATAATGGCTTATCTCATCGCCTTTCTTGAACGGCGTTGCTTGAAGCAATTTTTTAATTCATAAACAACTTTTTTTCAAACAGAATGTGATTTGTTGACAAAGTTCTATCTAATACTCATTTGATAGACAAATAAATCAAAAATGTTGATGAGCCAGGTCGGAATTTTATGTTCAAAAGCAAATGTCCGAGCCTCCTCGTTTAATTTTAATGTTAATTAATGAAAACAGGATGGCAATCTTTCTTTTTTTCTTAATAGAACCTGCAATTCATTTTAGAAGTGTTAGATGAGGAAACATAGCTTTAGCTAAAATTTTATCGCGGAAATTTCAAATCAAGCTCTAAAAAAATTGGGTATCCTCAGGTACGAAAAAGCAACAGAAGGCACATTCGGGTCCCCATTTTTTTTGGGCTGACAGTTTTCCTCAAAATTAACGGCGAAAAATGTGGAAATAATGTCATAAATACTGCTCTATTTCTCCGATTAATAAGGGCGGAATGTAATGAAATCAAGCAGACTGCCTTCAATTTACACCTCTACTAAGTTAATAGTTTTGTACCGCTACATCACAACAAAATGTTGCCAGCGAGAAGGTCTAATGATTCAACTGATTTGAAAGCTTTTGTTAAAAAAGGTCAAAAAATCACGGTGTGATAGCCCAGGGTGAGGCCTTGAATAATGAAAAGACCCAGAAATTTGAGTGGGTAGGGTCTATACTGATTAAAATTGCACCGTTAAGTTTCTCACTTAAAGTCAACGATACATCCTTTCATGGGTTGAGCATAAGTTTTTTCATGGACATTATGGTTCCTAAACACTGTCTTTCGAGAAGTCGAGGTCTAAACTTGAGAGTCAGTTTTTACTGGAGTCACCACTGAATTGTAATTGAAAATGATTACAAACGGTTGAGACTATCAGATAATTTGTTCTGCTTGAGAAGAGAAAACATTCCACAGAAAAGGACAAAAAATTTTCTTTAAACGACCTTATTTTGGTGTGAAAGTTTTTATATATTGAGTTTCTTGTCTAAAACCACATATGCGAAGTACTTTTATATATCCACTGCTACGATCATGTTGTAGCAATCTGATTGTCAAAACTCG
>NC_134480.1:23811500-23906390 GCF_964194025.1 Convolutriloba macropyga
TGGAACATCAAGGAATAAGCAAAGGAATAAAGATAAGCAGCCAAACACTCAGTGCAGCCTTCCCTCCTCCACGACGGCGCTAATCGAAGTCTCACTGAGAACACGAGGCTTGAGGGCACGACATCCCCTCAAGCAGAGAACACAGCTCCTCAGAAGTGCGAAGCTGATTTTCGTTCGGATGTAGCTTATAGTGTCGGCGTACGGCTCTCCGCGTTTTTCGCTGATCTTGGTTGCGAGTTTTGAAGATTAAAAAAATACAGCACAACAACTGAATACGAAACAACTCAGAACAAAAGGCCTAAGATAAAAACAGTTTCTGTTTTTTTTGATTTTATGATATTTAATCGTCATATAAAAGCTGTTCAAACTCAACCGAAGAAGACTATAAACTACACAAGTAAGTCAAGAATCTAAAATATGAACAGGAATAGAAGGCTGCTTTTAATCCTTTTAATCCCTGTTTTCTCCTGCACCAGTGCAGCAGGTCCTTCTGCTTCCAAAGTCATGCAACGTATCACAGAGAAGCTAAACGAGAAAAGGGGCGCTGATACGCTGCAAATTTACTTACATAAAGACCAAAAAAAGTTTGCTCTATTGCGAAGCTCCATGATATGCATTGGTGAATATTGCATGCTTAGGCGACCCGAAATCGTAGACGCATCGATTAGAACCATCGTTCTTGAGGGGAATTGCTCGTCTAGCAGCACTGTGCTTCTCACGTGTGGTGCTTTTCTCTGATCCAATCAACCCCGTCACACAATCAACTCAATCAACCTTGTCTCGAATGCAATTCTTTTTCTAAAAAGCTGTCATAAAATTTGCATTTGATGCTAATTAGAGGTTGAATATTGCCAGAATTTCTAAATGTTTGTAGCAGTTGGTTTGCCGTCCCGAAATTCCCAACAGGAGGGCACATTCTCTTAACTTAATCTTTATCAACTACTATTATGCACTCTAGGTTGTCCGCTTCAAGTTTGGATGAAAATCAGTTTCATATTCGTTGGGAACTTCCTGGAGGCTTCTTGTTTGATTTGATCTAACTCTGCCTCAAAAACTCGTCCTATCAGAAAATTTGACATAAACTGCTGCTTAAAAATTGCGCAACTAACGAAAACAGTAAATGGACAAAGTCAGCAATGGTCAGATGGATTCTGCTCTTGATTTATTTACAATGAACGTATTCTATCACTGCTATCATCAGAAAATTTTCTGCAGTTGATGTCCTCCACCCTCCAAACTATGGGCACTGATTTTTTATAAAAAAATCATACATACATTATAATGAGGTCGCCGGTAGAACCAAACGGGTGGAGATCAGAATGTCAATAAAATGAGATGTATTGCTCGTGCTATCTATTTTTGATTAACCTTAGTTTCATTGGAGCGCAATTTTTGCAAAATATAGTTTCAAAACAACGTAACGAAATTCAATCCGTCCCCGGGGTCAAGAAATTTAGTAGTAGTAGTCGTAGTAGTAGGGATTTGGCCCTTCGATGTCGTCGGGCGCGGGGACGTGTCCCCTTTCTTTGTCCATGGTTGCTGTTAAATTTTCCACGTATCGCTGACTAGTTCATTTTAACTCGTTTCAAAATGATGCCACAGAAAATTGAGCAGTCGACTTTTCAAACCCGCTGCATTTCCAAATTGTAAACTCTGTGGAAGTCTATTCACAAGAGCACAAGTTCTATAGAAGAAGCTTTGCTGGCAAATTTCAAGACGTGGTTTGGAATGGTCGAATTTCAGATCGTTGTCACTACGTAATGAGCGTGTGGTGTTCCTAATGCAGACAAATTGGTCAATGTTAGAGTTGAAGTGACCCGTAAGACATTTTGAAAGAAAAAGTAAATCCTGTAATTGTAGATATAAAGAAAGCAGTAAGATACGACTAAAACAAAGTAGTTCTTTATAATTGTTATTGCTCGTGTTGTTGATCCATTTCAAACTCTTTTTCTGAATGTAAAAGAAACCAATTTGTCAAATTAAAATTACTTCCAATACTTAAAACAAACGTGTTCGAACTTTACGTTCATCGTCAGGTTAAAACTGTTTTACAAATTGTTAAAAGATAAAATGAATATGTATTTACATTTGTCTGAGATGACAATTAAAACAATTCTAGGAAACATTCTAAAAAATTCAATCGAAAATTTTTCCTTATATACAATATTTAGCCTATTTACAACACATATTTACATCTGTTATCAATTTACTTAAAAACATTCCTATTCCGGATTTTTCGATTTTGTCCATGTTCTTGTATTTTTAGGGTTATTCCGAATTTGCCCTAACCATAAGTATCCCTCTTGTGGAGGTTTTGCAAATTTCGTTTTGTCATGCACAAAATGTTTTTTGCCCTATGCATTCTCATTTAGTCAAAATTATGATTTGAACTAATATTTTAGCGTGAGTTCCCTCCCCCTATATTCGTCGCGTGTGTTTAGTGCCGGCTTCAGCTTGCTGATATATATAGCTTCGATGATCATTAGTTTTTCTACTGACCGACAGGCGTCCAGAATTCTCCATTCAATGTCATTCGTGGCGCCACGACATTCAACTAGATGTTGACCCACCTGTGAATCCTTCTTTTGATGTTCTGTTATCCTTGTGGTAACATGCCGGCTTGTTTGCCCAACATAGATGGATCCGCATCCATTACATTTAATTTCATATACCACGTGGGATTTCAGATCTCTATCAAAGGATGATTTCAGGGTGGGGAGGCACGATCTTAATTTTCGCGTTGTAAAAACTACTTGCAATTCGCATAGTTTCTTCAATTTGCTTGCGAAGTTTTGAGTGAGGTTGCCTCTGTATTGTAGAAAACCTCTTTTTCTGAACACTTTCGAGTACTTTTGTGTTTGTTACATTAGCAAACCAACAAAGACTTCCGTATAACAAAACGGGCAATACTATAGATTTGTACAATTTAATTTAACTGACGGAGTTAGGCGTGGTGAGCTTCTTTTTAAGATGAACAGAACTCCGAGCGCTTTGCTCGCGGACTTTTTTATGTGGATGTCCCACTTGAGATCCTTTGTTACATAAACTCCTAAATCTTTCTGTATGTGTACTTTTTCTATCAAGGTTCCGGAGAAACGGAAGTGATGCATGGAATTAGACATTGAGATATGAGAGCATTTTTCAACGTTTAAGGGAAGTTTGTGTTGTTCACTCCATTTCATCACTCTAGTAAGATCCATTTGACAGATAAGACTGGACTTGTTAACTGATATGAATTTAGCGTCGTCGGCACATAGGAGAGGAACAACAGCTCTGCAAGTTTCTGGTAAATCGTTGACGTAGATTACAAAGAAGAGAGATGCCAGAAGTGATCCTTGTGGAACTCCACTTGTAACCTTAACGCTTTCAGAAAAATGACTGTTGATTCTAACTCTTTGCGTCCTTCCGATTAAATAAGATTGCAATAATTTGATAATTTTCCCGCGAACACCAAGATGGAATAGTTTTGTTAAGAGAATACCGTGATCGACATTATCGAAAGCTTTCTCATAGTCAGTATAAATTATGTCAATATTTTCTTTTGAATCAATTGATTTATAGATAGATTCTAGGTAAACCAAGAGTTGAACGACGCAAGAGCGACCTTTTCGAAAGCCATGTTGAGCTTGATGGAAAATTGGTTCTAAGTGCCGGTAAAGACACGTAAACAAACAACGTTCAAAAATTTTAGATGCAATTGTAAGAAGAGAAACCTGCCTATAATTCTCTACATTAGACTTACAACCTTTTTTGTAGGTGGAAAAGACTATTGAGTTTTTCCAGCTACATGGAAAAACACTATTTTGTTTTATTTTGTAGAAAACTTGGTTTAGGGATTTACTGACTGCCCTCGAACATCTTTTGTATACAATTGCAGGAATTTCGTCCGGACCTTTTGCATTGTGAACATCTAAATTTTCGCATATCTTTTCAATCGTTGGTTGGGAAATGTCAAAATCTGTGAATAAAGGTAGCAACGGAGGCGAATTGTTTGGCACGAAGCTGGAAGAAATTTTGAAAATTGAAGCAAAATATTGTGAGAAAAGAGAGCATTGACGAACAGGATCATTGGCTATTTCGTTCTTAAAGGAGACAGAGCTTGGAATCGCGGTCGACTTGAAGTTTCTGTAATATTTGAAAAGTTTCTGAGTGGATCGGGATGCTGCTAAATTTGATTCAAAATCTGCTTTATCTTCTTCAATCATCGTTTCAGCAATGCCCTCTAGCATTGCTATTTTCTTTATATTGTTTGCATTGTTCCTTCTAGCTGTTTCAAGGCGCTTAATGGCGTTTGACGTAGGCGGTTTAATCCACGGTGATAATTGAGATCGATGCATTGTCCTTTTTGGAACGTTTTCAAATATTATGGGTCTAATCCAATCGTACCACTGTTCAATCAGAACATTAATATTACTCCAACAAAATCCATGAAAAGTTAATTCAGTTATCTGTTTATTCATTTCATCAAATCTAGCCTTACAGAAGCTGTAAACTATCTTTGACTTTGTTTCCCTTAGATATGAGGAGCTTAGGTTTCTGACTCCAGCTTTAAGGGTAATTGCATCATGATTCGATAACAAACTAATGTCCCGATTAACTTTCTTGCAGGATATAACTTCTGTTTTTGGGTTTACAAAGACGAGATCAAGGATACCTGAGGCTGCAGTGGGGAAATCAATGATTTGCTGAAAGCTGTAAAAGCTAATTAGGTCAACAAATTTCTGTGTATCTGAGTTCTTAGCTGAGTAATCGTGCCAATCAAATTCTGGCAAATTGAAATCACCATACACAATTGTTGAATAGAAGGACTTTGACAGTGTAAAGATTTCCTCAAACAGTAGATAACGATCTTGAGGTGATATAGCGTAAGGACTGGGACATGATGAGTTCGGTGGGGCATAAAAACACACAAGTAAAATATCCCGAGAATTAAAACTGAGAGAACATGCTAGGACGCCTCCATCAACGCTTGTATAAAGGGGAATTTCTCTGGAGACAAAAGTATTCTTGATAGCAATCAAAACACCTCCGTGTTTCGATGTGTTATTATCAGCTTTTCTTTCTGATCGAAATATTGCATAACTGGGAAGAAAGAGTTCGTTATCCTGAAATGAGCAATGAAGCCAAGTCTCTGTAAGCATGAAGAAGTCTACACTTCTTGAAATTACGTAGTTAGCAAGTTTAGTGCGTTTTTCTCGATTGATTATACTACGTATGTTGAATACAAATGACTCGAGATATTCCTCGGACTCCTGTTTAACAATTAGTCACCATTGACAAACCTCAATTTCAGTCCCATCATAGAAGAGTTTCTGATTGAAGATTCGAAATTTGTTGCGCAGGTATCCTTCTTCGTTAATTAGTTTATACCGTTTGATCAGACATTCCTTCTCTTTGATTTGTTCTTCCTTGGTCAGAGACTTGCTAACAAAGATTTTTGTTCCATTGTCTTGATTAAAGTACTTAATTTTACGAGCGTTTGCAATCAATTTTCTTACCGTCCAGGAATTGTTGAAAGTCACTAACAGCGATCTTGGTTTAGAACTTGATTTGGTAAATTTACCTAATCGTCTGATATTCGAAACTGTGTTTTCATTTTCTCCAAGAAAATCAATGATTCGCTGAGTCTCTTCAATCTCATGCTGCATAATGTCCGAATATTTTGAATTTGGTTGCGAGGAAAATTCTGGTATACCCGAAATTTTGATTTCCAAGCTGGTATCTATCTTTGGGGAGCTTTCACTGTTGACATTAAGCAGGTGTGGTTGGGAAGGAATTACAGGGGTAGTTGACTTAGCTTTCAGGTCTGACAGTGTCGATTTGATTTCCTGTAGACTGTTGTTTATGTTTTCCTTGAATTCCATCTCTGTGCTTGTCTTCAACCTCACTAGCTTCTTCACGGCTTTAGTGCACTCATTGCAAAACCAGAAGACACCTTCGGTGAACATGCATGTCAACGCTTCAGTTGGAATCTTTGTACATGTGTGGTGTACCCAGCAACCACATTTGTCGCACCCAATAGAATTTGTAGTTTCATCAACTGTTGACGAGCAATGTGGACATAATAGGTCTGAACCACTACTGGTTGACTTTGTCCTTGTCATGTTTCGCATACAATATATGAGACTATTTAATAAGTTTATCACAACAATTAGGCTAAGATTCTGCAAAATCAGCGGATTCTGCAAAATCAGCGTTAACTAGCCAAGATTCTGCAAAATCAGCGGTAACTAGCGCTGACGAGTTGCAAAATTTCACCGCCATTTTCTAACATAAAATGCCTAGTATTCGTTTAATTGACTTTTAAATCCAACGCATTCAAGGCGAAATTATGTACGATATACTCTAAATTCAACGCAAAATATGTAAGATCGACGCTAGAATCAAAGCAAAAAAAGATCTACTTTAAATTCAACGCAAAGTATGTAAGATTGGCGTTGAAGGCGGAATTTTTGTAAGATCAACGCTAAATTCAACGCTAAATTCAACGCCAAATATGTAAGATCTAATTAAGTTCAACGCCAAAAAGATAATGTCTACACCAAATGCAATGCAAAGTCTGCGAGATTTGCGCAGAAAGCGTAAAATTTAGGTAAGATTTACGCTGAATTCAACGCATAAAACAAGATATACGCTGAATTTAACTTCAGATATATAAGATCTACGCTAAATTCAATGCAAAGTACGCAAGGTTGGCGTTGAATACTTTAATTTGACGTAAGAGCTACGCTAACTTAAACGCAAAATATATTAGGTCTACGCTAAAATCAACGCAAAGTATGTAAGATCTACATTAAGTTCAACATCAATTATGTAAAATCTAGACTAAATTTAACGTAAAGGATGTGAGAATGGCGTTGAATTCGTTAAAGTTAGTTAAGAACTACGCTAATTTCAACGTAAAGTATGTGATATTGGCTTCGAATGCGTTGAATTTTTGTAAGATCTACGCTAAATTCAACGTATAGTATAAGAGATTGGCGTTGAATGCGTTAAATTTATGTGAAATCTACGCTAAATTCAACGCCAAATATGTAAGATTGCCGTTGATTGCGTTAAAATTATGTAGGATCGGCGCTAATTTCAACGTAAAATTTGTAAGACACGCTAAATTCGACTCCAAATATATAAGATCTACGTTAAATTCAACGCAAACTATGTAAGATATACGATAACTTAAACGCCAAATATATAATATCTACTCTAAATTCAATGCAAAGTATGCGAGATTGGCGTTGAAGGCATTAAATATATGTAAGAACTACGCTAAATTCAACGCAAAGCATGTAAGACCTGCACTAAAATCAACGCCAAATATATAAGTTCACCACTAAAATCAGCGCAAAGCCTGCGAGATTGGCGTTGAATGCGTTAAATCTAGACAAGATTTACGCTTAATTCAACGCAAAATATTTAAGATCTACGCTAAAATTAACACCAAAAATATATGATATACGCTAAATTCAACGCAAAGTATGCACGATTGGCGATGACTGCTTTAAATTCATGTAAGAGTGATGCTAACTCCAACGCAAAAAATGCAGGGTTTACGCTAAATTAAACCCAAAATATAAGATTGGCGTTGAAGGCGTTTAATTTACGTAATATCTACGCTACATTCAACGTAAAATATGTAAGTTCTACTCTAAATTCAACGCAAAGTACGTAAGATTGGCCTTGAATGCGTCAAATTTATGTACAACCTACGCTACATTCAAAGTAAATTATGTGACATCTACGCTAAGTTCAACGCCAAATATATAAGATCTACGCTAAATTCAACCCAAAGTATGTAAGATGTACGGTCAATTCTACGCCAAATATATAATATATAAGATCTACAATATACTCATCACAATGTATTGGGTATTGGCCTTGAGTGCATTAGCTTTAGGTAAAATCTACGCTAAATTCAACGCATAGTTTGTGAGTTTGGCGTTGAATGCATTTATTTATTTAAGATCTCGCTAATTTCAACACACAAAATGTAAAACCTTTGCTAACTTCTACGCCATATATATTAGATCTACACTAACATCAACAGGGAGTATGCGAGAATGGCGTTGATTTCGTTCAATTAAGGTGAGATTTACGCTGAATTCAACGCAAAATACGAAAGATTTACTCTAAATTCAATGCCAAATATATATGATCTACGCTATACTCAACTCAATTTATGTAAGGTTAGAGTTGCATGCATTAAGCTTAGGTAAGATCTACGCTAAGTTCAACGTACAGTTCGTGAGATTGGCGTTGAATGCGTTATTTTTTTAAAGATCTACGCTAAATTAAACACAAAATATATAAAACCTACATTAATTTCTACGCCATATGTATAAGATCTACACTAATTTCAACGTGGAGTATGCAAGATTGGCGTTGAATTTGTTAGTTTAGTTTACCCTGAATTCATTGCAAAAATATGTAAGATTTTCGCTAAACACAACGCCAAATATTTAAAATCTACGCTAAATTTAACGCAAAGTATATAAGATTGGTATTGAGTGCGTTAAATTTATGTAAGATCTACGCTAATTTCAATGCAAAATATATAGAATATATACTAAACTCAACGCAGAGTATGTAAGATTGACGTTGAATGCATTAAATTTATGTAAGAGCTACGCTAACTTCAACGCAAATTATGTAGGCTCTACCCTAAAATCAACACCATATACATAAGATCTACGATAATTTCAACGCAAAGTCGGTGCGAATGTCGTTGAATGCGTTAGCTTTAGGTGATATCTACGCTAAATTCAACGCAAAGTGTGTAATATTGGCATTGGACGCGTTAAGATTATTTAGGATTTATCGAAAGTTAACGCCAAATATATAAGATCTACGCTAATTTCAACGTAATGTATGTAAGATTGAAATTGATTGCAAAAAACATATGTAAGAGCTACGCTAAATTCAACGCAAAATATGTAAGATGTACGCTAAACTCGACGCCATATATATAAGATCTGCGGTAAAATCAACGCAAAGTTTGTGAGATTGGCGCTGAATGCGTTAAGATTATGTAAGACCAACACTAAAGTCAACACAAAATATAAACGGTCTACGCTAAATTCAACTCAAAAAATAGAAAATCTACGATAAAGTCAACGCCGAATATATAAGAATTACGATATACTCAACGCAAAGTATGTAAGATTGGTGTTGATTACATTAAAATTAGGTAAGATCTACGCTAAATTTAACATTTAATTTGTAAGATTGGCGTTGAATGCGTCAAATTTAATTAAAATCTACGCTAAATTCAGCACAAAATATGTAAAACTTACACTAAATTCTGCGCCATATATATAAGATCTATCCTAATTTCAACGCGTAGTTTGCGAGATTGGCGTTGATTCCGCTCAATTTAGGTAAGATTTACGCTGAATTCATTGCAAAATATATAAGATTTACCTTAAACTCAACGCCAATTATATAAAATCTCAGCTAAATTTAACGCAAAGTATATCAAATTGGTGTTGAATAAAAATATGTAAGATCTAACCTAAATTCAATGTTAAATATATAGGATCTACGCTAAATTCAACGCAGAGTATTTAGGATTGACGTTGAATGCATTAAATTTATATAAGAGCTATGCTAATTTCAACGCAAAATATGTAAGATCTACGCTAAAATCAACGCAAAATATATAAGATCTAGGGTAAATTCAACGCAAAGTATGTGAGATTGTCGTTGAATGCGTTAAATTTAGGTGATATCTACGCTAAATTCAACGCAAAGTATGTAAAATTGACGTTGAATGCATTCAGTTTATGTAAGAGCTACGCTAACTTAAAAGCAAAATATGTAAGATCTACGCTAAATTCAACGCCAAATATATAAGATCTACGCTAAATTCAACGCAAAGTATGTAAAAGTGACGTTGAAAGCATTCATCTTATGTAAGAGCTACGCTAACTTCAACACAAAATATATAAAATCTACGCTAAAATCAACGCAAAGTATGTAAGATCTACGACAAAATCAACGTCAAATATAAAAGATCTACACTATACTCAACGCAAAGTATTTAAGATTGAAATCGAGCGTTGAAACTATTAAGTTTAGGTAAGATCTAAGCTAAATTCAACGTATAGTTTGTGAGATTCGCGTTGAATGCGGTAAATTTATTTAAGATCTACGCTAAATTCAACACAAAATATGTAAAACCTACACTAAGTTCTATGCCATATATATAAGATCTGTCCTAATTTCAACGCGCAGTATGCGCGATTGGCACTGAAATTGTTCAATTTAGGTAAGATTTACGCTGATATCATTTCAAAATATGTAAGGTTTACTTAAAACTCAATGCCAAATATATAAGACCTATTCTAAATTTAACGCAAAGTATATAAGATTGGCGTTGAATGCGTTAAACTTATATAAGAACTAAGCTAAATTCAATGTTAAATATATAGGATCTACGCTAAATTCAACGCAGCGTATTTAGGATTGACGTTGACTGCATTAAATTTCTATAAGAGCTATGCTAATTTCAACGCAAAATATGTAAGGTCTACGCTAAATTCAACGCAAAGTATATAAGATCTACAATAAAATCAACGCCAAATATATAAGATCTACGCCATGCTCAACGCAAAGTATTTAAGATTGGCATTGAATGCATTAAGTTTAGGTAAGATCTATGCTAAATTCAACGCATAGTTTTTGAGATTTGCGTTGAATGCGTTAAATTTATTTAAGATCTACGCTGAACTCAAAACAAAATTTGTAAAACCTACACTAAATTCTACGCCATATGTATAAGATCTGTCCTCAATTCAACGCGCAGTATGCGAGGTTGAAGCTGAAATAGTTCTATTTAGGTAAAACTTACGCTGATTTCATTGCAAAATATGTAAGGTTTACTTAAAACTCAATGCCAAATATAAAAGATCTATTCTAAATTTAACGCAAAGTATATAAAATTGGTGTTGAATGCGTTAAACTTATGTAAAAACTAAGCTAAATTCAGTGTCAAATACTTAGGATCTACGCCAAATGCAACGCAGATTATGTAAGAATGACGTTGAATGCATTAAATTTATGTAACAGCTACGCTAAATTCAACGCAAAGTTTATAGGATCTACGGTAAACTCAATACCATATATATAAAATATATAAGATCTACGGTAAATTCAACGCAAAGTATGTAAGATTGTTGTTGAATGCGCTAAATTTAGGTGATATCTACTCTAATTTCAACGCAAATAATGTGAGATTGGCGTTGAATGCGTTAAGATTATGTAAAGCCTACGCTAAAGTCAACGCCACATATATAAGATCCACGCTAATTTCAACGCCATATATGATATGTAAGATCTGCGGTAGAATCAACGCAAAGTATAAGAGACTGTCGTTGAAAGCGCTAAATTTAGGTGATATCTGCTCTAAATTCAATGTAAAGTATGTAAAACTGACGTTGAATGCATTCAATTTATGTAAGAGCTACGCTAACTTCAACGCAAAATATGTAAGATCTACGCTAAATTCAACGCCATATATGTAAGATCTGCGGTAAATTCAACGCAAAGTTTGTATGATTGGCATTGATTGCGTTAAGGTTATGTAAGGCCTACGCTAAAATCAACACAAAATATATAAGATCTACGCTAAATTCAACGCAAAGTATGTAAGATCTACGATAAAATCAACGCCAAATATAAAAGATCTACGCTTTACTCAACGCAAAGTATTTAAGATTGGCGTAGAATACATTAAGTTTAGGTAAGATCTAAGCTAAATTCAACGTATAGTTTGTGAGATTTGCGTTGAATACGATCAATTTATTTAAGATCTACGCTAAATTCAACACAAAATATGTAAAACCTACACTAAATTCTAAGCCATATATATAAGATCTGTCCTAAAATCAAAGCGCAGTATGCGAAATTGGCGCTGAAATTGTTCAATTTAGGTAAGATTTACGCTGATTTCATTGCAAAATATGTAAGGTTTACATAAAACTCAATGCCAAATATATAAGATCTATTCTTAATTTAACTCAAAGTATATAAGATTGGTGTTGAATGCGTTAAACTTACGTAAGAACTAAGCTAAATTCAATGCCGAATATATATGATCTACGCCACATTCAACGCAAAGTATGTAAGAGTGACGTTGAATGCATTAAATTTATGTAATAGCTACGCTAACATCAACGCAAAATTTATAGGATCTACGGTAAACTCGACACCATATATATAATATATATAAGATCTACAGTAAATTCAACGCAAAGTATGTGTGATTGTTGTTGAATGCGCTAAATTCAGCTGATATCTACTCTAATTTCGACGCAAATTATGTAAGATTGGCGTTAAATGCGTTAAGTTTATGTAAGATTTACGCTAAAGTCAATGCCAAATATATGAGATCTACGCTAAATTCAACGCAAATTATGTAAAATTGACGTTGAATGCGTTAAATTTATGTAAGATCTACGCTAAATTCAGCGCAAAATATTTAAGATCTACGATAAATTCAACGCAAAATATGTAAGATCTACGCTAAATTCAACGCCATATATATGCATATATATATATATATATATATATATATATATATATATATAAGATTTATAGTAAATTCAACGCAAAGCATGTTAGTTTGGCGTTGAATCCGTTTATATTATGTAAGACCTACGCTAAAGTCAACACAAAATGTATAATATCTATGCTAAATTTGACGTAAAGTATGTGAGATTATCATTGAATGCGCTAAATCTAGATGGGATCTACGCTAAATTCATTTCAAATATGTATGATTGGTGTTGAATTCGTTAAGATTATGTAAGACCTACGCTCAAGTCAACGCAAAATATATAAAATATACGCTGAATTAACGTAAAATATGTGAGATTGACATTGAATGCGTTAAATATAGGTAATATTTACGCTGATTTCAATGCAAAATATTTAAGATCTACGTTAAATCCAATGCAAAATATTTAATATTAGCGTTGAATATGTTGAATTTATGTAAGAGCTACGCTCAAGCGTTGATCTTACATAAATTCGACGCGTTCAACGCCAATCTTACATAATATTGCATTTTTCAGCCTTGAGTCTTCAACCCCGGTCCCAACCCAGGGCAGGCAATTGTGTCTGATTGCAACGACATCCAACCGCACTTCTTAAATAAATTATCAAGCGCGACAAATGATTTCTTTCATTTGCTTTACTTTAAATTGAACAATTTGAGTATTAGGCCGGCAAATTTTAAGCATTGGGCTGTCTTTACTCCAGGTTCCGCTTTCGGCTAGCTTTTTAGTCTTGCACAGTTGCTTCTTCTGAATGTACAGCAGGAAAAACAACACAAAAATTTCAAATTGTGCAAGGAAACCGTTGAAAATGCATATGATAAGTGCTGATATTGTGTAACATAAGTCCTGAAAGTTATGTAAGAAATGCGCTGACAGCCGTTGAAAAATTATATTTTCAGCAATTAGATCTTACATAATTATCCGCTTAATGCGCTGAAAAGTGCTGAAATTATGTAAGAAAGTGCTGAAAAATCAGCAGATCAAGCGGATTAATGAGTGAAATTTACCCGCTGAAAAATATTTTTTTTCAGGGGTTGTCAGCGCATTTCTTACATAAATTTTGACGAATTCCTCGACCCGGGCTCTGCGACCGTTCGGCTACAATTTCTAGCACCCATTATAATGGCTCTCTGAAGCCATAGTCACCTATAATCTTTATTTCATTATGAATTACTTCAAGGACTTTTTCGTGTTTTGGTGGGCACTGTAACGATTCGAATACAACTTCCACAAAAAATGTTGTTCTTTTAAGCAATTTATAAAACTCACCGAAAATACAGTGTTAGGTCTGAAACTACTTGTAATTTAATTAACTGTGCTTTCCGGGATTCCAAAAATTCAAAATTGTTGCTCGCTTTTTTATTCCGACCAACTTCAGCGGGGACAATATGCTCATGCTTTTTTTAAGTCAAGTTGGGCCACTCTATATATTTACCGAAGATAATTGAGTAGCGAGTTGAGTATACAGTGGAATTTTCGAGTGGTATCGGTAGAAAACCCGTACAGTGTAGATAACTAAAAAGATTTTTTCTTAAATCGATTTATCACTGAAGTTGTCGGGCTTCAATTTATGTGGACATTTCAATGATTTCCGTTGTTTTTGTTTACAATTTTGGTATGGCTGCTAAGTTGCTCTAAGTGTTTGTCAAATTTGCTCAAAAATTTGTCAAATTTGCTGTTTAAATTTGTCAAAATTATGTTAAAATGGTCGATGACAGTGTTTTTAGGTCTTTAATTAACTGTTTAATCCAACTTTTCGACTATTCAGGATAACGTTTCATCAAATTTAGGATAAATTCTGAAAAGTTCTGCTTTTTCTAAATCATAAAGAGGAATCAAATATGAATTTTAGCGCACTCCTTTTAAATTTTCCGAAAAGCAACGCTATAAACTGCTGATGTAATCATTTGAAACTCCAGATAGAACTATATTTGCTTCCTTTTCCAATGAGTTTTCAAGAAATTAAATTCCGCGGGTTTTTCGACAAATTAACTCTATAATTATCCAAAAATTTCATTGTCTTTTTTGACCTTTGATAAATTCCTCTTTTTACTAATATTTGGAAAAATTAAGGGTTCTTATGGACAAAAAGCATTAACAATGCTAATGTTGGTCCACTTGACGTTTTTGCAATCAAAAAAAATTTTTGATCCTTGACCGCTACCTTTTTTTTGAAGTACATTTGGCCTTCTTTTGTTTTTGTTACTTTAACAAACGGAAAGAGTTGAAAGCCTAACCCACAATGTTTTACAGACCTCATTACATAGCAAATGAGACCCAGGTGAAAGAAAAAATAATTTCAGTGGAAAGTTAATTGTTCATACAGCTTCAATACTGTGTTTATCATAAACTATTTGCAAAATTTTGCTTTCTGCATGTTTTTGTAGTTTTTTGTGGTTTCTATGTTTAGTCTCACTAATAACAGGTCCAATTGGCCTCCCAGGGCTGTACAAGAGAATTAATTAAGTATTTTTCAGTCGTAAATTGAAAGTTTTTCACTGTTAGTCCTTTTAAAATAAGTTGATTTCATAAAAAATTGTTTTGCTTTTTTTAGCTTTCAAACTTTGCTTTCTTACTTGAGTAGCTTAGTCTCAGCAACAAAAAAGATTGTATTTTTGTTCTATTTAAACCAAATTTATTTTAAATTGAGGTTATTTTCCTTACTCAACAGATTTTTAGCTATAATACACAATTTTTTTTATTTGGACATCTGCCTATTTCTTGGTTGACATTTGCTGTCTTTTCACCCTATCACATTATTTACATGTCACAATAGTTTTGCTGGAAGGCGCAATTGAACCTATCTGTTGTTTTTATTGATTGGTTGCTTCTTTTCGGTACCGTCTCTATAAAATGTAACAAATAGGCAATTTTTGCCAATGTTTGTTGTTTTTTTGTAATTGTATGACAAATGCTGGACAATGAAAGTTTTTCTGGAGGTTATTTATTGATTTTTATGTCTTTGAAAAAAGTTAAAATTTTTGAAAAAAAATGAAAGTGTTCTGTGAGCTCGTTTTTTAAAAATTTTTGTGGTCTACTTGTTACCCATTTTCATTCTGCACAAATCCCAAATTGCTTCCAGTGGAGATATAAATGAGTTATTTATTTGAGGTTTCGGATGCTAGATTGTATTGGTTGTTAACTGATGTCTAGATAAATGCGTTGAGATTTGTTCGTAATTCATGTTTGCTGTTGTTAAGTATTTTGGATTTGTTGTTTGTTTTCCTCCGTAGTCTTAATAATGGCTTATCTCATCGCCTTTCTTGAACGGCGTTGCTTGAAGCAATTTTTTAATTCATAAACAACTTTTTTTTCAAACAGAATGTGATTTGTTGACAAAGTTCTATCTAATACTCATTTGATAGACAAATAAATCAAAAATGTTGATGAGCCAGGTCGGAATTTTATGTTCAAAATTTCCGACCCTCCTGGTTTAATTTTACTGTTAATTAGTAAAAACAGGATAGCAAGCTTTCATTTTTTAAATAGAACCTGCAATTAATTCTAGAAGTGTTAGATGAGGAAACATAGCTTAAGCTAAAAATTTATCGTGGAAATTTCAAATCAAGCTCTAAAAAAATTAGGTATCCTCAGGTACGAAAAAGCAACAGAAGGCACATTCGGGTCCCCATTTTTTTTGGGCTGACAGTTTTCCTCAAAATTAACGGCGAAAAGAGTGGAAATAATGTCATAAATACTGCTCTATTTCTCCGATTAATAAGGGCGGAATGTAATGAAATCAAGCAGACTGCCTTCAATTTACACCTCTACTAAGTTAATAGTTTTGTACCGCTACATCACAACAAAATGTTGCCAGCGAGAAGGTCTAATGATTCAACTGATTTGAAAGCTTTTGTTAAAAAAGGTCAAAAAATCACGGTGTGATAGCCCAGGGTGAGGCCTTGAATAATGAAAAGACCCAGAAATTTGAGTGGGTAGGGTCTATAAAACTGTACCGTAAAGCTTCTCACTTAATGTCAACAAAAAACCCTTTTATGGGAAGAGCATAAGTTTTTTCATGGTCATTTTGCGTCAAACATTGCGTTTCGAGAAGTCGAGGTCTAAACTTGAGAGTCAGTTTTTACTGGAGTCGCAACTGCTATGTATATGCAAAAGATTACAAACGGTTGAGACTAACAGATCATTTGTTCTGCTTGAGAAAATAAAGCATTCCACAGAAAACGATTTTTAGACGACCTTATTGGAGTGAAAGTTTTTAAATATTGATTTTCTTGTCTAAACTCATTAAGTTTCTTTCACCCTCGTTGCAAATTTAACATCCCAGTAAAACTTTGGTCCCTGAAAGGTTATCATTAAATCATATATAGTGTGGTTTTACACTTACTCGTGTTTTAAATAACAAAAAACAATCTTGTTGCCATTTTTTGCACTGTTGCAATTTTTACTAGCAGAGGCTCGCGAAGTACTCTTACATACACACTGCTGCAATCATGTTGTAGCAAACTGATTGTCATAACTCCTCAATTTTCAGGTTTGTGAACACTTAAAAAAGCAATGAGCTAAACTTAAGTTTGAGTCACCATTTTGTCTTGCAAATAACAACATTAACAAATATATGTGCCTAAAATTACACGCCTACGGAAAAACTTGAAACCTTACCCAATTTTAAGTGAGATATAAACCCCCAATGAGATAAACTTACAATAAAACCCCGCGCCCAAATTAAACCCCGCACCCAATAAATCCAAATTAATTTAAATTTTGGTTGTAATGACTTGTTCGGTTCGACAGTTTCATATCAATTCCCAAGAGCCGAAAAGTCGAGGCCAAACGCAATAAATGCGGAACTCTTTTAAAATCAAGTGAATTTTGTTTCGGATGGTTATTATTTGCGCGGTGGTGGTTTAATTCCGTAAGGGTTTGTTCCTTATCTGCATATAAGTGGGTTTTCCGTTGTTTTTTTTCGAAACTGAAATATATATATATATATAATATATATATATATATATATATATACATATATATATATATATATATATATATATATATATATATATTACAAATAATGTCCAGTTTCTAATGTCTGCACATCGTTTGCATTTAAATCTAAAGTTGACTTTAATTCACAATGTTGCCGTCCTCAATAATTACGCCAGAATTCTCCTGATCGCATTTTGATCACAAATAAGTCCGTCACTCAGCAAAGCATCTGAAATGGTCGATTCAAAAATTTACGATTATATAAGACGGGTCAAAAAAGATCAATACGTTGAATTTAGCGTCTTTCTCATCATTGCCCCCCCGAGCTTAGAGGTCATTCAATTTCTCAAAAACAACAAGGAGGCTCGGTAATGTGCAATTGCACATAAAATTCCGACCCCGCTCATCACATTTTTGGCATAATTGTCTGTCAAATGAGGAACAGATAAACCAACCCAAAAATTATAGCATTTTTCAAAAAAAAAAATTGTTGTATGTACAAGAAGAATGCCTCCAACGCAAATATTCCTGTTGAATAAAAAACGCCTCATTAGATTGATGCGTTCGGCCACCATTAGGAAAGCAAGGCTACACGAAATACAAAATCAAAAAACAACAACAAACATTAATTATATCAAAACTTTAAAAAAAAGAAAAACATTGTTAATTCCTTTGAGTATGAACTATAAAATACAGAACATAGTTTAAAGGCAATGTAGTGTTAAGAAGTATAAATGAAACAAACGTCACATACTGTGAAAGTTTAAAATTGTATTAAATTTACAATGTGCTAAAATATCGACAAATTAAGAGAGATGAATTATAATTGAGAAAAAATTTTTAAAAATGCTAATTCTACAAATAACATTTTCGAGAAAAGATAAAATTTTAAGAAATGCTAATCCTCCAATTAACATTTCATAGAAGACTAAAAGACGCCCTAAAACTAAATCAAATTAAGATTGAACTTGAAAGATTTGAGATTAGAATTCAATTCAGAAACCGTTGGGTCTTTTAGAAACTCATTCCAGAAATGATTTTTTATTGTAGTTTTGAGAGCCCACTTTTTAGGGATATTCCGCCTCAACGTGAGAGGCAAATCGTTATACCAGTCAATTGCTTTTTTTGAAAAACAGTTTTGCATTATATTTGTTTTTTGGTTTGCTCCAAATGACAGCTTGTTTGTACGGTCATTCATTTTAGCACTTAGGGTGGCTAACTTGAGTTCATCGAAAGCTGGTAGATCTGCTTTTAGAAGTTTTATAAAATATATAATAACCCGATACTTTATGAGGTATTCTACTGGTAAGATTTTCTGTTTGACCTGGAGATCAGTGGTCTTGTCAAATTTGGTTCTATTGAAACATGCCTTTATTCCCCAGTTCAATTGTTTATTTAGAGTAACTCGAAGTGATTTTTTAAGACCTGAGAACAGAACAATTGGGTAATGCAGATGACTTAAAACAAGAGGGTTCAGTAAAACAGATCTAGTTTTTTCAGGAAATATATTTTTGATGGAGTAAATGACCTTTATGCCAACAGCCATTTTTCTTAGTATATTTTTTATTTCTTCATCGAAAGAAAGATTACAGTCAATATGAACTCCCAAGTATTTCACAACTTTTTTCTCGAGAACTGTACATTCGTTAACAACTATTTCTTCGATTTTGTTTCTTTTAGGGGCTCCAAAAATAATGAATTCGGTTTTGCTTTCATTTACACTTAACTCATTTTTCCTGAAAAAGAGAATGAGTTTAGCAATACTTTTTTGAAGATGTAACTTTGATTCAGAAATTGTTTTTCCACTGCAAAAGATAAAAGTATCATCAGCGTACTGGATTATATTAGAATTCACATCAGTATCATCTTTCATATCATTGTTCCGACCCTCTTGAGGGGGGAGGAACTATATACTCAAATGGGTTTTTTTTTTTTTGTTCAGTGAATTTTCGCCGATCGATACATTCATCGTAGAGAGTTGAGAGTGGTATCATTAGAAAGCTCGTCCAGCGTAGAATATGGAATTAAAAAGATTTTTTTAATTTTCGTTTTCTACAGGGAGTTATCGAGGTTTAAAGTTTTGTGAAAATAGTGTGAATTCCGTTGATTTTTATTCACATTTTACGGAATTTTCGCTAATTTTTGACCAAAATTTCGCCAATTTTGCTAAAATTTGTCAACATTTTTTAAAATCTTGTTGTTGATTTTATTTTTAAATATAAAAAATCTTCTCGGCTTTTCTTATTTTGAATTTCTTCTGAGAACTTCAGAGAAGTAGAGTGAATTCCCGTTGTTTTTATTCACATTTTCCGGAATTTTTGCCTAAATTTTCGTCAATTTTGCTAAAATTTGTTATAATTTTTAAGAATAGTGTCGTTGATTTTATTTTTGAAGACGAACAAGCATTGTTCATTGTTTTGATTTAATTTTTTTGGTCAAAAAATGTGGATAAATATTTCAAAATTTAGCCTTTTTCAACAAAAACAGCACGAAATAAGCTACTTTAGTCCGTTTTGATTAAGTTTGCCGGCAGTACACCTCCAAACAACACTCATACAATCTTTGTAGACTCAGAGGGGGGCTATTTCTACTTCAGAGTACGCTGAGAGTGCTCTGTAGTTAAAACTTTGCCTTTTTTTGCTAACTTTACTCGTTGATTATCAAAAATGCAGAACTTATTTTGAGTTTTCAACTAACAAATTATCTATATCTGCAACATTCGAAAATCAAATGTTCCTAACGGACAATAAGCAATAGCAGGGCTTGTTTTCTGGACTGCTACCACCCAAAGAAATCGGGTTGTAATCAGTCGGTCTTTTTTTTTTAAAAAAAAAGGACCCTTTCTTTAAAAATAAAAAACAGAACATATCGAATCAATGCTCAGGAGTGATAGGTCCAACCAGTTTGCTTACTAAAAAGCTCCAAGCTAATCCATTTAAATTTTAACTTGAAAGTTTAAGGTCGTTTCTTTTAAAAATAATTGACTTTTCAATAAATAATGGCTTAATTAAGTTTTCCTCTATTTTTTTCTTAATTTGTTCAACTTCCAGCTTAGTGTCTGCAAAAAAAGAATACTTCTTCTTTCTACTGATTTAACATTTCTTCTCGGTTGCAAATTTAAGCCTGAAGTTATTGTTTTCTGGCTTTGATACTACAAGATTTCAGATTTTTGTTTGTTTCGATATTTGCCAGTTTTTCACGTTTCCGAATTTTGTCACATTATCACATTATTGACAGTTCTCTTGTCACATTATTAGCGTTAAAAATAAAGCACAATTGAACATATTGAAATCCTGAATGATATACATAATCGTTTTAACGGCCTCGACGCCTCTTTCTTGAAGAAATCAATTGAATTTTTTAATTTTGTTTTTAACTGTCATTTATACTTTGTCGTTTCGGTCGTATGAAATTTCCTGCATAGTGATAACTTTCATTGGCTTTTCGTGGAAGAATAGAAGAACCGATATTCTGATATTAGTAAATAGCTGATGGCTTTCATGACTTTGAAATCAATCGTTTTCCAAAATTAAAAAAAAAAAACTTTTTAACTTCGCAATTTTCTTCTTTTTATGTTTCTTTTTGTTAGCTAATCTCGTTATTTCATTACAGGTCAAATATGACATTATGGGTGTCAAGGGAATAAAAGGGATTGGTGTCCCAAAATCTTTTTTTTAATGAATTTGTTATGACCTTAGTGGCTTCGACACCGGTTTTTCACAAAAATGTAAATTAATTTGATTTTTGTCTTATTTGACATTCTTTTTGTAGATGCGAGAAATATTCTGGGTAACTGCAGGTCTCGAGGGCTTCCTTTTGTTGAATAAACGACCCTATTCAAATAGTTCTGTTTGTAATTAATGCCTTTTATGACATTGAATGTAATTTTTATTCGAAAAAAAAATTGAAATTATTTCATACTTTAGCACTTCGCTTTTTTGTCTACTTGTTACCTAGTCTTACTAATGAATGGCCACGTACTACTTTATAGCTGTTTGATGAAGGCGCAATCGAATATATTTTGAGGGACAAAATATGGCTCGAGGGTTTTGGCAGCGTTTTCTGGCAAGTTTCAATTGAAATTTTGTTTGTTTTTTTTGTTGTTCATTTTAGCCGCTTTAAAAAATGAATAAGGACAGGTCCTAATGCCCTTCTCTAGAAACAGTGGTAATTGTAAATTTGTGGTAATGTTAATTGATTCCTTATGGTATTTATTACTTTGAAGTTAACTGTTTCAAAAAAATAAGTTATATTTTTCACTTTAATGTTTTTGTTCTTTTTTGTATAATTGTTACCAAACCTTTTTATGGACTGGTCGCATATGGTTTCTGGTGATTTATTAGTTATTTTTGTTTAGTTTTAGGTTTATCTGACGGTATGTTGACTTTGTTATTAAATTTAGTTTTTAAGAGGGAAAAAAATTTTTTGATGTAAATAATGTTTGTTGCTGTTGTTGTTGTTTGTTTTTGACGTTCATCTTGACTCGCTTTCTTAATATTGACATATTACATCAAGCTAATGCATCAATTTTTAACTCCACTGAGTTATTTGCTTTGGAGGCTATCTTATCGTTCAAACAGAATTTTTTGAAAAAGACTTTTCGCAAAAAATAATTTTTGGGTTTTTCTATCTGTTCCTCATTTGCTAGACAATTATGCCAAAATTGTGGATGGGCGGGGTCGGAACTTTATGTGCCATCGCACATTACCGAGCCGCCTTGTTTACATATATGTTGAAAAGCAGTGGGCCTAGCACAGTACCTTGTGGTACTCCACGGTTAAGTGCTATCCAATTTGATTCATACTTCGAGAATTTGACTTTTTGCACACGGTTTTCTAGATAAGATTTTAGAATTGTATTTGCTTGTGCACTGAAACCTAAAAGTTTAGTTTTGTGCAGAAGAGTAGGATGTCATATCTTAATAACAAAATTTAATAACAAAGTCAAGATAGCGTCAGATAAAACAGAAATTGAGGAAAATAACTTGTAGTTATATGGAAAAATATTGGTTCAGTCCATAGTAAGGCTTGGTAACAATTAGGAAGAAGAACAAAATCAGCAAAGTTGAAAGAAATTCACTTATATTTTTTAAAAACAAATAATTTCAAAAGTAATGAAAGCCATTAGATTTCAACTGAAAACATCTAAAGGATTTACAATAAACTATGCCTCTAGTTGTTTTATAGGAGGGCATTATGATCTGTCACATTTCAATTTTTTATGCTGTTACAAAAAGAACAAAAAATAGAGACAATAAAAAAAATCAATTAAAAGTTGCGATAAAAAGCTGTTGACACCGTAAGGCATATTTCACCCCTCAAAAATGTTTGATTGCGTTTTTTTAATAAAACCAAAAATCTGGTGTGTGATATCTCATTTATGAGACTAGGTAAAAAAGAGACAAAAAATAGAAAAAGAGGGAAAAAATAAGAAATGCTTTTGTATTTTTCGGAAACGATTATTTTCAAAGTCATGAAAGCCATTAGCTGTAAAATGCAATAGTTAAATAGGCACATTTGCTCGTCTAAAGGAACCACTTTAGAATTTATTTTTCAGAATATGTCTCACGTCTAAAAAAAAGAACGTCAAATATAAACAAAAATCACAAATTAGTTCACTTTTTTGCGAAAAACCCGCGTCGAAGCCAGTAAATTCATAAAAAGTTCTTTAAAAACATTAGATTCTGTACACTTACATCTTCCCTTAATAACATTTTTGTCATATGTGACTTATAATTAATGAGGCTAGGTAACAAATAGAGAAAAAAGTGCGAAAATGCGAAGTTGAGATGTTTTTTCTTTATTTTTGAAAACAGTTGTTTTCAATGTCATGAAAGCCATCAGATATCATTTCAAATCCAAATACGGGCTCATTTATTCCTCCTTGAGAAATCCAAAGAGACCTGCCAGTATCAACAAAATTCGATGCGACTAAAAAGACAAAGTGAAAACGATAGTTAAAGACAAATGGAAAAAACTCTTCGAGAAAGGGGTTTCGAAGCCATTAAAACATTAATCTGTGCCTCTAAAGACTTTTATATGTTCTATTGTTCCTTATTTTGAACTCCAAAAAAGTAATATGTGAACTGTCATTAATAAAATAATGGGATAAAACGAGAAAAAAAACGTGAAAAATAGGCTAACGCCTAAATATCAAAGGAAAAATGTGAAACTAGTAGTATCAAAGCCGGAATACCATAACTTAACGCAAAAAATCGCAATTAGATTAAATTTTAATTCAATACAAGGAAGAGCACGAAGAAGCATTCTTTCTTTGCTGACATTAAGCCACAAATTGACCAAATAAAGAAAATTTAATCGCAAAGTTTGAAAAAACGGTTTTTTTTTTAAAAACATTTTTAGAAAACAAAACGACCATTAATGTTTGAGTGAAAAAGTTAGATAAATTAATTTGGAACTATTTAGGAAGCCATTTGGACCTATCAACAGTGAGTTTTGATTTGAATTGTTCCGATCTTTAATTAAAAAAGAAAAGATCTTACTTTTTCTTTAAATTAAAAAGACCGACTGACAACAATCCGAATTATTTTTGGATTGTAACCGTGCAAGATTATACCAAAACCAGCCTATCTGTTCGTCCACTAAGAACACTCATTTTTCTAGAATGTTATAGATATAGATAATTTGTTAGTTAAAAGATCAAAAATAAATGCTGCGTTTTCACTAATCATAGAGTAAAGTTACCAAAAAACGGCAAAATTTTAATACCAGACAAATCTCAACGAATGTGGAAGTAACCCTAGCTCCTATTGTAGTCTGAAAAGTGTTGTTAGTTGTTTTTGGGAATGTAGTTCCGGTAAATTTTATCAAATTGGACTAAAGTATCTGATTTCGGGCAGTTTTTGATGAAAAGGCTGATTTTTGAAAAATTTAGCCAAAAGTTTTGGCCAAGAAAATTCAATCGAAATGGTTAAAAATACTTTTTTGTCTTTAAAAGTAAAGTCAACAGAACTATTGTTAATATTTTTTACATATTTAAGCAAAATTGACGAAATTTTAGGCGAAAATTCCGGAAAATGTGGATAAAAATAAGGAAAATTGTTCTAATTTTCACAAAAATTTAAACCAAGATAACTCGCTCCAGAAAACGAAATTCAAAAAACTCTTTAATTCCATATTCTGCGCCGGACGGGCTTTTTATTGATACAACTCACAACTCTCCACGATGAATATATCGGTCCGTCAAAATTGTCTGAACAAAAAAAACCCATTTGGGTATATAGTTCCTCCCCCCTCAATAGGGTCGGAACAATTAAGCCTTACTACCAGTAGAGACTGTTCCATGCCCGGAGGTCAGTTATTAATAGAAAGAAGTTCCTATGGATGAGTTATTATCTGACATCCGATTGATAGGTCAATAAGATAGTGACATCTCCTAAAAAATCAAAACCAAATTGAGTAATATTTTGTCGCATCTGGGTTTATTTTTTGTGTTTTTGTAAAATTTCAGGAAACAAATTTCTAATTTTTTGCAGATTCTTCAAAACTAGCACATTGTGCTAAACTTTTATCCTCCATGGTCAATTGTTGAAAAAAAAATTGAACATAGGGAATAAACGTTAATCTAATCTCAAAATTAATTTCTGTCAACCCATTCTCGTTCTTGTTATCAGTTCTCACCTGTATAAATAGCCCTGCGTTTATTGAACTTCTCTGTCTAAATGACCGCTGAAGACAAATTGTCCTATATGGTTATTTGGTGGACTCCAGCTTTAGTTGAACAGCTTTGGACATCTGGACCATACGGCCTCCCGTGTCGAAATTACCCTCCAAACTGATGTAAGAGTAAGGTGGTAATTGTCTATGGGGGTAAAATGATGTAAGATTAGTTGGTAATGGGGGTAAAAGAATGTAAGATTAGGGGGGTAATTGGGGGTATTGGGGAAGTTTTTAGATCCCCCCCCCCAAAAAAAAACCCTAAAATAATGTAAGATTAGGGGTAAAACGATGTAATATTAAGGGGGTAATGAGGGGTAATGGGGGAAGGGTAGATTCACATAGATAGATTGTCAAGAATAGGGCGATCATTGATGGTTTAGAGGCCAAGGAGAACCGGTTGAGGGCACAGAGGTTGCGAGCTCAGGACTGGCAGTCTTCGAGTATGAAGTTCAAAATAATATAAGATTAGGGCTTCCAAGGGGAGCTAATTACACCCCTACTATTGCATCTGTGTTCTTACTTAGCAGTTGTCCTTAAAAAATTGTATGGCTCCAAAGAAGTATCCTCCATTGGTCAAAAAAAAGAAAACAAAACAGGAGACCCTAGAATTTTTCTTGAAACAAATTACAGAATTTCATGATAAACATTTTTATAATAAACGTCAAAAATGTTTGCTCTGTCTGATTCCTGCAAAATTAATCGGAAAATTAAAATTATTTTAAAACATGACTCACTAAAATTTGTCGATTTCTTAATGAGGTGTGATCGTTTTTGCTGGTAAACCAGAGGCAAGAAATATTTTCGAGCGACAACAGAAGAAATAATTGTAAAGATTTTACCATGAAGGTGGCGAGGGTGATTCCAACTGATTCAAACTGAACTGACAAAATATCAATGATCGCTTATGAACCAATGTTTCAATTTCTCATTGTACTCTAAAAAAAACTCCAAAAGAAAGAGGTTTTTTGTCGACAAAGACCTAAAAGAAGGTTGAATTATTCAAGTTTCTAATTTCTCAATCAAAAAACTAATTTTCCTCAATTTTTTAAAATTAGTTTTCTTAAAATTTTTTTCACTCAATAAATTTCACAATACTCATTTTTGCATTTCTATAGCATCTGTGTTTTTTTATATAAGTATTACTCTTTATTGGATTCATATCATAATACATTGTTTTTAAAACCTGAGTTAATACATTAAAAAAGAAAAATACAAAAATCAAACTACTGACCAACTGCAATCTTTTCCTAAGTCAGTTAAGAATCTTTTCTCCATTAATCCAGAAACACTTGCATTCTCATTGCCTCTTTCCTCTTGAAACGGAATAATTTTTGTATTACCCAGTAAAACGAAACTTGATACACCTTGCCTTGTCATGCAAGATCTTGTGACAACTCTTGAAAACTTGAAAGATCTTCTCAAGATCTTGAAAGGCAAATATTTCTTGGAACACCTTGATAAAATCTTTACAAGATCCTAAAAAGACATGTCAAGAAATTTTCCTGGCTTATATTTATAAGGTCTTGACAATTCTTGATACATGGAAAATTTTGTTTGTGAGCAACCTGGAATGAGGTGGTGGCACCGGGAACCCAGAAAAAAGTCGGCCATAACCATACAATCTAGTTAAAAAATTAGCTATGACTCGAAGTAGTCAGAATTAGCGCGAAGCAACGCATTTGTCTACCAACTTTTTAACGATATGAAATTATGACTTAACACTGCGACGAATCGATATAACGCTATTTTGACTCGAAAATAAAACGCGATTTTGATTAGACAGATGAAAACAGTCTTAGGCGCAAATCTGCCATAGTTCCCACAATGTTGAAACATAAACCAAATTTGTGCAGTTAAAATATCTTGCTGGGTAGGTTGCTTCCTGCTAGGTATATCCTGCAAAGTCATGATTATTATTTTTTGGTTATCTTGCCAAGATCTTGTTTCTTGACATCCATGCAAAGATCTTGTAATTTCGTACAAGTATTGATATTTTCATGACAAGTACCATGTCCGGATCTTGGCAAGATGTAGCAAAGTTTAGTATGTTTCTCATCAAGGTGTACCAGGTTTCAGTTTACTGAGCAGTGATATGTGTTTTTAAAGAAGAGTATCCTAATAATGTAGGTTCATACTTTAAAGATCATACTCAATTTTCTGAAATTTTGTTTTTGTTACATTCTACTTTTTCTTGGACTGAGGAAAACAATTTCAACGTGCAGAACCGCTGTAATGTAAGATATTGTAATCAACTAATCATACAAATAATTTTACATCGATTTAAAATGCTATTAATGTGAAACTTGAGCATATTAAATTCAAGTTAACATTCAAGTTAAGCGTCGGTTTTGATCTTATTGCATTATCTTATCATGTGGTTCAAGGAAGTAGTAAGAAACCATCAACCTTTCCAATTAACCTGAATTCTTTTAATTCCTTCCGACCAATCCCGTGGCAGCTTGGACTATAATGCTCTGAAACCTGCTATTTTCGTTTTTAATCTTCGCATCTTCTGCTCAAGTGCAATTTTTGGTTTGCTGATTTTTTGTTGCTTTAGAAAATTGGCGTAGATTTTTTAAAGTTTTTATTATTTCACGAAGCCGCTCTAGATAAATAGTTGAGATAAATTGAAATTCATATCATAAATAAAACAATTATAACCTTGATCTCATAAGTTAAGCAATTTACATCGCAAAGAACTGCACATAATTGATATGAGTACATGGATATTCATCGAAACAGTTTGTGGAACGTGTCACATCTCAACCCCCTAAATTGAAGACCTGCATTTTTGCATCAATTTATAGAGCAAAGTAAAAGCTAGAGTAATAATTCAATCATTCAACTCTAATTAAATGCTATCCATTAAAACATAGAAAAATAACACCTTTTATAGAAGACTTTTACACAAATTTCGACCCCCGTTACTATATTGAAACAAAAAACAAATCAAAGAGATTTTGTTTTGAATATTCCAACAATCTGGCCAGCTTACATTTTTCGAAACATATCAACCCTTGCAAGTTTATTTTAATATTGTATTGTATTTTTCTTTACATTAAATAGCTGGCAACCAAAAATTCGTACTTCTCAAAAAATTTGATCGATTATGAAAGAGAACTTGTTTTGAGCTTTTTATTATCTGATTGAAATTTTTTGTACCAGTTCAACAGCAAAACCATAACAAAGAATTTAGTATGAAAATAAAAAATCGATTAATGGCAGGCGAATCGCTCTCAGAAGACGGACAGGCAGGGGGCTCCATTAAAAACTACCTCAGCAGGGGGTTTCCCCAGGACCTTTAATTATTTCAGCTATTTTTACCGCAGAAGATTAAATTTAAAAAACAGAATTAGTTTTCCCCGCTCTTCCATTAAGCTGTCGCCAATTGAGTGAATTAAATTGCTTCAAAATTAGAACTATTTAACACGCGTGAACAAAATCGCGAAGTCAAGCGTGAACAATTGTAGAAACGAAAGAAGGTTTTTATCATCATTATACTCTATTTCGCCATTCAAATAATTCGTTTTTGTTCATTTATGGAAAGATAACAACGTATATATACAAAATATTGTCTTGAGAGTTTTCCCTTTTTCGAAAACATTTTTGGCACTTTATTAAACTTTTTTAACAATGGCACCTGTGTCATATCTTGCAAGATAACTAACCGGTCTCACCTGAGGAAATTCCTGAAAACCGAACAATTAGGATGAACCAGAAAATCATTAGAAATCAAATAATTAGTAGAGAGCGATTAACAGCTTTCGGAAAAGTAATTCCCCTCATTGGATGAGACGGAGATTAAAAGTTCGAATTAAAATATAATTTTTATGTGTATTTCGCTTTATGTATTTGGAAAAATGTATATTTTTCATGAGCATATAGGATTAAAAAAAATGACGTTGAACACCTTCATAAGTTTTACTCTGATTTTCATCCTGTTTCAGTACTGAGATAGTCTAGGTGGTAACTCCTGGCAATATGGCTCAAATCAAAGATCATGTTCAAAAATCAGGATTCAAAAGAATGTTAAAACAGCATCTGCTCTAGCAATTTAAATTTGTACTTTTCTAAAGAAAAATTAGCTACTTCAGGAATTGGTTTTATGTTTAGCAGAATACGGAACGCTTAATTTTGATTTAAATCTTGTACTGGATAAATTGAATGTATATATTATACCTGACTGCTTAACCGATTGGTTATGCAAGTAATTTACTTGTCAATTCGGAAATAAATAATGGCGATTCACAAGATCATGATTATACATGGCATGGTTTAAAATCTATAGCAGTAAAAAGAGTTTAATGCAAGTTATGTGATGAAAATGAATGCCACAATAAAATAATTGAAATTATCATTATTTACTGTAAGCCGAATTTAGGATTCAGTTAGAATTTATATGCTCCATAGTAATACTTCAAGTTGAAATGAACTAATGCTAAAACTTATTAGATAAGAATAATTTTAAAAGCACCATTTTATTAGAAGAATTTTTCTTAGTGTGACCTTCGAAAAGATTGCGCATATTTGAAAAAAAAACCATTATGATAACGAACGTTGAAATAAAAAAAGAAATTTACCATATTGAAGTTTAAAAAATATGAACAATTGAATCAAGTCATAAATCGAACACACTATTGAATACCATTTCAATTGATTGATCAGCATTTCATTTAATGCTTACCCTGAAGTCTTTTTTAATTTCATCTAATTTTTCAATAACTTCCAAATTAGATCGGAGATGCAAAATTGTTGATTTGAGATTTTTGAAAACTAAAACTAAATAGGCGGGATGATTTGTCTTATAAATTGTCGAGGGTAGGGGTTATAATAACGAACCCTATACAAAAAAAGCTTAAGAAAAATTACAGAAAAAGGGTTTTTCAAACACACTGAGTTGCATATGCGGGTAATGACGAATTGGTTAGCTGAACAGCTGCCGGAGGGTGAAAATAGACGGGTTGTGTCTGGAACCCAATAGTTACAGCTGCCAAACTGTCATTGCGACGCCTCAATTTCTGGGCCAGTTTTTTGACACAATCTTTGAACGTCTTCTGACAGAAAAAGTAGACGAAAGGGTTCACACTGTTGTTCATAGTGGCCAAAACGGCTGCGAAGTCTTTGATTTTCATTAGGGTAGGGAGGAGGGCAGGGTTGATGGCGTATGCTATGAAGATTGAGATTGGAATTGAATATGTGATGAAGGTTGAACCCACGATTAAGAAATACCCTCGAAGCAACTTCATGTTGTGGCTGAAAACAAATAAACCGTAGCCGAAGTAATCACTCAGAGTTTAACACCCAGGTTTTCACTTCAAGTTATTGAACACTATCCTCGGCCATTACTCGAGAAGGAGTATCGAAAAGACCGGTCGCGGCCCGATAGCCTATGAGGTGACTTTAGCTCGACTTTATCAAACAGCTGGACTTCAGATCAACTCATATCATTTGCGCTGGAGTTTTGCTCAACCCAATATGTTATGCTCAACTTCAAATTCAAATTCTGTTTCTTTTTTTTAGAAGAAAAGTTACAAACTCAAAATACATCAGTTAAAACTTAAACTAAAAAATCAACTTGTTCTTCACCTCAAAGCAGATGTGACCTTTCCTTAATGAGACTTTGTAACAAGTCAAGAAGAACAAGAATAAAAAGAGGAAAAGTAAACCATCAGCTGTCAACTTCAAATACTACATCGATTATTGTAACACAATTGGAGCCATTGGGAGCATTCGTTAACGAGAAAACTATTTAAATAAAGCCACCTTGGAGAACCATTGATACGTGCCCTTGATGGGATTAAGAAAAAAGACTAACACAAAAATCAATTAACAAAAATGACTGTTAAATACAACCAAAAATTATTATCTATTTACGAACGCTTTTTAAAAAAGCAAAGTGGCAACAGATAATACCAGACAAAAGTCTAACTAGTATCAATTAATGCATCGATTAATTTTAATCGGCATCAAAAAACTTGTATTTGTCACCCAAAATTTGAAATTAAATATAAATTTTTGAAAACAATTTCAAAGTCGAAAAAACTATTAGCTCTCAACTGAAAATACTAGGCAAGCTCTTTTATACGTCCAACCAAGGAACCATTGCGATCTCTCATTACCCAGAAATTGTCATAGGACAACAATCGAAAGTGACAGATCATTCTAAAAATCAATTGATCAGCTATTTTTTGAGCGAAAACGGTGTTTAAATTGTTAAAACAAAAAACTATTCATTAAAAACATTGTCTAATGTTAACTGCTCTCATCATCTGGCTAGTAGAAAATAAAAAACTCTTATGTTTTGTAGTATGCCACAAAAAAATTAAGAAACTGAAAAATGGTCAAATGTTAAAAAATTACATATTAACAATTAATGAAATCACAAAGATTTGTGAAAACTCATAATAATGGAAACACACTTAAAACCGAAACTAGAAAACAATCAAAATATTTCTTTGAAAAAAGATGTATCCTGAGTTGACTTTAGACACCATGTAGAAAATCGTGAGATTTGATATAAAGAAATCGCCAAATTCAAATATTATGAATTTTTCAAAACAAGTATTGCCACTTGTTTTTATAAAACCTTAATTTTCAACTTTGATTAATCAAAAAAACAACTTCAGAACTATTTGACACCAATGGTACCCCAAATTAAAGTAGGCTAGGTCTTAAGACAACAAATTAACAAGGAAAACAGACAAACCTCAAAATTCTACAAACAGTGTTACAAAAAAACATGGTTGAAGCCCTTCAAACCAAAAACTAATTGAACAGATTATGACTTTATTTTGTAATTGAAGTATTTTGATCATCAATGGGCCCTCGTTTAAAAGGGATTATTCGGAAAAGACTACAAAACTTAACCACAGCAGTGACCAGAATCAAAAATTTTTTAAAAGATAATCTGAAACCATTCAGCATCATAGCAAAAAAAACCATTAGCTGCAACATAAAAGCAATGATTATTGTTTGCTCCACTTTAATGGGAGACGTCACTAATAAGACTAAGATACAAGTTGTCAACAAGAAAAACATAAAGACGCAGAGTTCAAAAGCTCAAATATTTTTCCCAAAACCAAAATTTTGAAAGTCCATTATAGCATAAGCAATCAGCTCAAAAGAATAAAAAACGATTGTTCATTTCTCCAGTGGAAGCCAGTGGATACATGCCATTACAAAGAATGAGTTTAATGAAAGCGCAAAAAAATTACAAATACAGGCGATACCAAACATTCAATTATATTTCAAGAAAACGGTTTTGAAGCTGATGAAATCACACACAATTGACTAAAGACCTTTTATGTGTACTTTTGCATTTTTTTTCAAAAATTATTTGACCTTTTTAATAAATTGATAAACGGAAAAAACAATAAAAACAATTTTCAAATTGGGCAAATGTCCAAAGATCACAAAAGAAAATTAATTCGATCACTTGTTATCGAAGCATTGGAGCAAATAAATGAATAATAACCTCTAGATAGATAAAAAATTTTCTGCTAGTTTAAGTTGCTTTTTGCTAACTGATTTTAAACAATATGTTGGAAAAAACTGGCATTAAGTGGCAAAATATAAAAGTAAACTGAAATTTTCTCTTGAAACAATTGTTCTCAAATGGAAAAGAACCACCCATATTACTTAAACTCAAAGCTTTAAACAGGATCAAATTGACAATTGAAGGAAGCCAACTGAATTTTTATATATTAAAACTCAGTCAAGAGACGCAAGAAGGACAACAAATGCGGGCAAAACACAAGAAATTAATTGGAACTTAAGAAAACACATTGTTGTAGTCATGAAAACCAAGGAATTCTCTCTGAAAACCTAATATACTATCATATGCTATTGTGGAGCTTCATATTAACAAAAACTAAAGTGGGAATTAAATGATTTTGAAGGTCTCCAAGAAACAAGAAGGAATCTTGATGGAATCTTAGTTTTTTTACTGTCAAAAACAGTAGAAGAGGAAAGACAAAAACTCTAGACAAGGAAACTAGCCTTGATAATGAGTGGCGTTCGCGAATGATAGCTATTTGTCTAGTTTGTAACCAAAATAGATAATTTGGCAAAAAATGCCAATAAGTCAAAACTGAAAGATTCGTTTTGTATAAATATTTTAAGTTAGCAAAAAATAATACTTTTAGAGAACGGCAAGCAATGTAGTATTTTTTTGAGCTGAATCAAACATCTGTAAAAGTTTTGATGCCTGGACCACCGTCAAATTCGAAGAAAACTATACCGAAAAAACATTTGGTGTCATTTTTTTTGAAAAAAGCCTAATTTTCAAACAGTCATCGATTTCATAAGCTAAAAATTTTGTATCAGTAGAGTCAACAGCGCTCTTAGCAAAATTTACGAAAAATTATATAAACTTTCCGTAAAATGTGAACAAAAGCAACGGATATGATTCCCATGTTAAACAAATTATAGCAAAAACAACACACAAAACTATACAAAATTATAGTAAAATGTGAACAAAGCACCGTGTATCATTGCTATTTTCACAAAAACTTTGATCCTCTTTTTAATTCCGTATTCTACGCTGTACGGGCTTTCTAATGATACCAATAACAACTCTCTACGATAAATGTATAGATTGGCCAAAACTGATTGATCAAAGAAACCCATTTGAATATAATGCTCCTCCCCTCATTATAGTTAGTCGGAACAATTAAGCCTTTTGGCAAGCTTTCAACTACTTTTTGTGGAAGTTGTATAACCACGGTTGAAAGTTGTTATCTGCAGCTACACTGCGGTTTGAGTATTTACATAATCAACGAAATTCAAGCAAGAATATTTTCACTACTCAACCCACGCAAGATCACGCTGGACAAACAAAAAGACCATGTTCGACCAATGAAAAATTGTCGATCGAAAATATATTGTTAGCTCAAATATTAAAATGCTTTTTCTTCACACCTGAAGAAGACTTGCTCTGCTCATATATATATATATATATATATATATATATATATATATATATATCGCTTCAAATTCTCAAAAACAAAAAAGTATCGAAAACTAAGGTAGCAAGTGTAGGAGACGTTGTAAATTTTCACTCTAATTGATAATCGGAGCAGCAAGATAGCTGCACTTACCTTAGATTAAGCAAGCCATTGAGGGCTATTTTTCGATGATCGACTCGATTACGGAGTTTTCTAGTAATTTTTCAACGTCATTTTTTAAAAAGAAAAAATGTTGAGCAAACCAATCTCCAAAGGTTATTATAAAAGTTTTAATCCCATGGTGATGAAAAAAAATGTATTTTGAAAAGTTCAGTGTTTTCCACTGTTTTAATCGTTATATGTTTTGTAAACTATTGTGGCTTTTATTAATACTTTCAATATTTTTCCTCAGTATTATTATTTACCGTCATCCGTTACCAATCCGGCACCAAATTCTCACCATTGTGTAACTGTAGTTTTTTTCCTGTCACAATTCATTGCGAAAACGCTGGCTGTTTTGACTGACAAATTTTCCTTTCATAACAGATTTCAAAATCTGAACTTTAAATTTCCAAATGTTCGATTTTAATTAAACCTTAATGAAAACAAGTTTTTGGTTATCTGATAAAATTTTATCAGTGGAAATGTTACGGCGTCAGAGTGTTCCGTTGTCATTTAACATCTAATTTTCCCCCTCCACAGATAAATTTTCCCGGTTCATGTCTGCAATCGAAATAAACAAAATACCAACCTAATTAGCGACAGTTTCATGCTCAAAATATTTTCCAATACAAGTTCTGACGTTATAAACAACAATCAAAGAGTCCATCTAGCGATTGTGTAGACCCCTTGAGAATTTTTCTCAAAAAATTGGCGTCTAGTAATATTCGCTAAGTCTTAGTTGTGGAATGAAGTTCAATGCAAAATTATGGCCCCAATAGTTTATACTACGTCATTTCATAATGAATTTTTTTTTCTTTCAAAAATGGAACAATGTGCTATTTTTTATTCCACAGTCAATAACGCTTTTGTTGTGGGCGACAGGGCAATTTTTGTTCAATTGTTCAACTGATTAGACTTACGTCATAGTAAAAGCAACAAGACGGCTCGTGCAAGACTGTCTTAACACAGAATTTTCCAACATATGTCCCAAATGTGTGAAAACTTTTTATTTTTTTCCGAAGGGAATAGCTCTGTTGACTTTTATAGAACTCTTTATAAACTGATAGAATTGATTTTGACAAGTATGTTGCTGCAATACAGAAAATAAGAATATTTTGTACATCAAATTTTGCCTATTTTTATTATTTGATGCAAAATATTCAAGAGCATTATGTAGAAGTTCCATTAAATGGGACTCAGGATAATTAGCATAATCAGGATAAATAAAATAACCATTTATAAGGCAAAAAACTGAAAAATTCATTCAAAGTTTCAAATTAATAAAAAAACATTTTTTTCTTTATATGAAAAATTATTGTCAGTTGAGCTTTTTGAGTCCCGTGTCCTATAAAGTTTTTCTGTTTTGGTTAAATGAAAACTCTTGTGAAATTCAAAAAAAAATGAAAGCATAAATTTACATTCAATCAGAAAATTTGACAACAGCCATGTGTAAACGCACGCAAGAACGATGAAAGACAACACAGACATTTGAGGAATGGTGTTCCTGCAATTCAGCCCATTTTTCCTTAAAATTCTTATTTGCCTTAGTCGTTTTCTCAAGACAAAGTAAAAGCAGACGTCTGAACTGATTACCATTCTTATCTAAATATCTTAGATCTTTCATATAAAAATTTTGAAGCAACTATGGGTATGCAGCAAAATTTTTTGTTTTTTAGCTGACCAGTCGCAATAATTCGGGTGCTAATTTGTGTTTTCTTACGAAAATTAAGGAATCTTGCAATTGATCGTATAAAGCTCTAAGATTCTGCAGCAACATGTATGGGCAAATTTCTTTTAGTCTTTTGTTAAGTCAGAAAAATAGAAATCAAAAAAATTTCAATATAAGATGTTTGTAATTATGATGCAAAGAATCGCACCATACTCAGCAGTTTCTATAACTCCAAAATAAAAAACTTCCCAATTTAATTGCCATATTTTAGTGGTTATATAAGCAGTGACTTAACTCGATCTCTGATGAACCGTCAAAACAGCAGTAAAACGAGCAAAACTGGTCAACAACTCTGAAATTTACGTCAACAAGCCAATAATACTGCTGCCTGTTACGTCAACTGTCCAATAAGACTGGCTATTAGGTAAAGACTTTTGCATTAATAGGTGGTATTATAGGACAGTTGACGTAATATTATTGTTGCGACCCATTTTAGTGGTGGAGGAACTATATACTCAAATGAGTTTTTTTTTGTTCAGACAATTATGGCCGATCGATATAATCATCGTAGAGAGTTGTGAGTGGTATCATTAAAAAGCCCGTCCAGCTTAGAGTATGGAATTTTGCTAAAATTTGTTCAAATTGTTAAGTGCATTGTTATTAACTTTATCTCTAAAG
The DNA here is from genome assembly GCF_964194025.1 of Convolutriloba macropyga. NCBI lineage: Eukaryota > Metazoa > Xenacoelomorpha > Acoela > Convolutidae > Convolutriloba > Convolutriloba macropyga. The sequence goes on from NC_134480.1 coordinate 23,848,129, forward strand.
ATAGAGCAGGGTTGCTGAATTATCCGGTCCACTTTTGTTGTCCAGATTTTTCAAAATTCTGTTTTTTGGGACCAAAATTGGGACCAAATTTGCTTTTTCAGCCAACTTGCTTAATTTACTGGATTTAAATACCTTAAAACTGATGCCATATTCTCTTAAAGCTGAAAATTGAGCTAGATGTACATCCACTGGCTTTGATAGTCTTTTAGAGTTCAAAGTTTGCCAGGTTTTTGCAAAATTAAAATGCATTTTTAATTTTGGCAAACTGAAAGATTTTGTTAAAAAAATAATCTATTTTGCAATCATTTGAAGAAATGACTATTTTTTTAAACAGTCAGCAACATTTTGGCCGATCTTGATCTTGCCATGGATGCCGATCTTGATCTCGACATTTTGGCCGATCTTGATCTCGCCATGGATGCCATGGATCCTTACGATAAAAAGTTTTTAAGATTTTAATGGGTGTCGAAATGTTTTTTTGAAATAAATCCGCTTGTTAATGATTTTTATGTATACTTTTTTTTAATTACAAGATTTCATATCAGGGCTCAATTAATGGCAGATAATATTTGCCGAAAACGAGGCCCAACGAGATTATATTGAGGTTTCAGATTTAAGAGCTTGGTTTCTATAGCTATGACCAATTATTTTCGTAAAATAGTTTTTATCTGCTTCTTGAATTCTGCTTTCATTTGTTGTCTCTTTTGCCCAATCTTTAAGCCCAACAACTTATTGTCCCCAGTCAAAGAACCAGTTATCTTTCAGGAGGTATAAATGAACCTTGACAATTCTTTTTGTGGCTATCTATTGTCTGTTATAACTTTGAATATATTAGTTTTAAGAAAATATCGGTTAGTTTTTGAACTTTAGGACTATTTTAACTTTTTTCTCTCATTTTTGGGCGCAGTCTCAATAAAAACAAGAAGAAAACGACTTTTTGTGGGTTATAACATAATGTCAGTAACGGTTCTATGTTCAACTAATAGTCTTTTTGTTTTGATACTTCGCCTTTTTAATTTATTGAGCAAAACTGCCTATTTTTTGAGTTCAGATTGTTTCCTTGTCGTATTATGGCAATATTGACAAGTGCAATTCAACGTAAATACCTTAAAAATGATGCCAAATTCTTTCAAAGCTGAAATATGAGCTAGATGTACACCCACTGGCTTTGAGAGTCTTCTGGAGTTCAAATTTTGCCAGTTTTTTGCAAATTTTAACTCATTAACCATACAAAATGCATTTTTATTTTTGACAAACTGAAAGATTTTGTTAAAAAAATAATCTATTTCGCGCTCATTTGAAGAAATGAGTATTTTTTATAGACGGGCATCAAAATTTTGGCTGATGTTGATCTCGCCATGGATCCTTACGACAAAAAAGTTTTTAGATTTTAATGGGTCTTCATTCAAATTTCAAATTATTAAAATAACGGTTTTTTTTCTTTATATAAAAAACTATTGTCGGTTAAACTTTTTGAGTCCCATTTCCTATAAAGTTTTTCTGTATTGGTTAAATGAAAACTCTTGTGAAATTCAAAAAAAAGTTTACATGCAATCAGAAAGTTTGACAACAGCAATGTATAAACGCACACAAGAACGATTTGAAGGAGACATGAAAGACATGAAAGACAGAACACAGACACTTGAGGAAAGGTGTTCCTGCAATTCAGCCCATTTTTCAAAAAAAATTCTTATTAGCCTTAGTCGTTTTTTTTCTAAAGACTAAGTAAAAGCAGACGTCTGCACTGGTTACCATTCTTATCTAAATATCTTAGATCTTTCTTATACAAACTTTGAAGCAACTATGGGTACGCAGCACAAATTTTTCTCTTTTAGCTGACCAATAGCAATAATTTGGGTGCTAATTTGTGTTTTCTTACGAAAATTAGGGATTCCTGCAATTGTTCATATAGAGCTCTAAGATTCTGGAGCAACATGTATGGGCAATGTCCGTTTAGTTTTTTGTTAAATCAGAAAAAATGAAACCAAAAATGTTTCTATATAGGTTGTTTGTAATTATGATGCGAAGAATCGCACCGTACTTAGCAGTTTCTATAACCCCAAAACAAAAATTTCCCAAAGTTTTTGCCATATTTTAGTCGTCATTTAAGCAGTGACCTAACTCGATCTCTGAGGAACCGTCAAAACAGCAGTAACACAAGCAAAACTGGTCAACAACTCTGAATTTTACGTCAAAAAGCCAATCATACTGCTGCCTGTTACGTCAACTGTCCAATAAGACTGGCTATTACGTAAAATCTCTTGCAGTAATAGGTGGTGTTATAGGACAGTTGACGTAATATTATTGTTGCGCCCCATTTTAGTGGTGGAGGAACTATATACTCAAATGAGTTTTTTTTTTGTTCAGACAATTGTGGCCGATCGATATAATCATCGTAGAGAGTTGTGAGTGGTATCATTAAAAAGCCCGTCCAGCTTAGAGTATGGAATTTTGCTAAACTTTGTTCAAATTGTTAAGTGCATTGTTATTAACTTTATCTCTAAAGATAGAGCAGGGTTGCTGAATTATCCGGTCCAAGTTTGTTGTCCAGAATTTATGCTCAATTTTTCAAAATTCTTATTTTGGGACCAATTGCTTTTTCAGCCAACTTGCTTTAAATTTACTGAATTTAAATACCTTAAAACTGATGCATTATTCTTTTAAAGCTAAAAATTGAGCTAGATATACTTCCAATGGCTTTGCTAGTCTTTTGGAGTTCAAATTTTGTTAAAAAAATAATCTATTTTGCAATCATTTGAAGAAATGACTATTTTTTTAAACAGTCAGCAACATTTTGGCCGATCTTGATCTCGCCATGGATCCTTACGATAAAAACGTTTTTAAGAATTTAATGGGTCTCGAAATGTTTTTTTGAAATATTTTCACTATGTTAATGATTTTTATGTATACCTTTTTTTTACAAGAATTTCATATCAGGGCTCAATTAATGACCGATAATATTTGCAGAAAACGAGGCCCAACGAGATTATATTGCGGTTTCTGAGTTAAGAGCGTGGTTTCTATAGCTATGACCAATTATTTTCGTAAGATCATTTTTATGTACTTCTTGAATTCTGCTTTCATTTGTTGTCTCTTTTGCCCAATCTTTAAGCCGAACAACTTATTGTCCCCCGTCAAAGAACCCGTTATCTATCAGGAGGTATATATGAACCTTGACTTTTCTTTTAGTTGCTATCTATTGTCTGTTCTAACTTTGAATAAATTCGTTCTAAGAAAACATCGGTTAGTTTTTGAACTTTGTGACTATTTTAACTTTTTTCTCTCATTTTCGGGCGCAGTCTCAATAAAAACAAGAAGAAAACAACTTTTTGTGGGTTATAAATTAATTTCCGTAACGGTTTTATGTTCAACTATTGGTCTCTTTGTTTTGATTCCACGCCTTGATATTTTTTGAGCATGACTGCCTATTTTTTGAGTTCAGATTGTTTCCTTGTCGTAATATGGCAATATTGACAAGTGCAATTCAAAATAAATACCTGGAAAATGACGCCAAATTCTTTCAAAGCTGAAATGTGAGCTAGATGTACACCCACTGGCTTTGAGAGTCTTCTGGAGTTCAAATTTTGCCAGTTTTTTTGCAAATTTTAACTCATTAACCATACAAAATGCATTTTTATTTTTGACAAACTGAAAGATTTTTTTTAAAAAATAATCTATTCAGCTCAACATTTTGGCTAATCTTGATCTCGCCATGGATCCTTGTCGGTTAAACTTTTTGAGTCCCATTTCCTATAAAGGTTTTCTGTATTGGTTAAATGAAAACTCTTGTGAAATTCAAAAAAAGTTTACATGCAATCAGAAAATTTGGCAACAGCAATTTATAAACGCACGCAAGAACGATTTGAAGGAGACATGAAAGACATAAAAGACAGAACACAAGCACTTCAGGAAAGGTGTTCCTGCAATTCAGCCCTTCTTTTCCAAAAAATTCTTATTAGCATTAGTCGTTTTCTACAGAGAAAGCAAAAGCAGACGGCTGCACTGGTTACCATTCTTATCTAAAAATCTTAGATCTTTCCTATGAAAACTTTGAAGCAACTATGGGTATGCAGCAAAAATTTTTGTCTTTTAGTTGACCAGTCGCAGTAATTCGGGTTCTAATTTGTGTTCTCTTACGAAATTAGGGAATCTTGCAATTGTTCGTATAAAGCTCTAAGATTCTGCAGCAACATGTATGGGCAAATTTCTTTTAGTCTTTTGTTAAGTCAGAAAAATAGAAATCAAAAAAATTTCAATTTAAGATGTTTGTAATTATGATGCAAAGAATCGCACCATACTCTATAACTCCAAAATAAAAGTTTCTATAACTCCAAAATAAAAAACTAATTATGATGCAAAGAATCGCACCATACTCTATAACTCCAAAATAAAAGCCTCTATAACTCCAAAATAAAAAACTTCCCAAATTAATTGCCATATTTTAGTGGTTATATAAGCAGTGACTTAACTCGATCTCTGATGAACCGTCAAAACAGCAGTAAAACGAGCAAAACTGGTCAACAACTCTGAAATTTACGTCAACAAGCCAATAATACTGCTGCCTGTTACGTCAACTGTCCAATAAGACTGGCTATTAGGTAAAGACTTTTGCAGTAATAGGTGGTATTATAGGACAGTTGACGTAATATTATTGTTGCGACCCATTTTAGTGGTGGAGGAACTATATACTCAAATGAGTTTTTTTTTGTTCAGACAATTATGGCCGATCGATATAATCATCGTAGAGAGTTGTGAGTGGTATCATTAAAAAGCCCGTCCAGCTTAGAGTATGGAATTTTGCTAAAATTTGTTCAAATTGTTAAGTGCATTGTTATTAACTTTATCTCTAAAGATAGAGCAGGGTTGCTGAATTATCCGGTCCACTTTTGTTGTCCAGATTTTTCAAAATTCTGTTTTTTGGGACCAAAATTGGGACCAAAGTTGCTTTTTCAGCCAACTTGCTTAATTTACTGGATTTAAATACCTTAAAACTGATGCCCTATTCTTTTAAAGCTGAAAATTGAGCTAGAAGTACACCCACTGGCTTTGAGAGTCTTCTTGAAATCAAATTTTGCTAGTTTTTTGCAAATTTAAACTCATTAATTATACAAAATGCGTTTTTATTTTTGACAAACTGAAAGATTTCGATAAAAAAATCTATTTTGCAATAATTTGAACAAATGACTATTTTTTTAAACGGTCAGCAACATTTTGGCTGATCTTGATCTCGCCATGGATCCTTACGATAAAAAAATTTTTTAGATTTAAATGTGTCTCGACATCTTTTTTTGAAATTTTTCCACTATGCAAATGATTTTTATGTATACCTTTTTTTTACTTACAAGAATTTCATATCAGGGCTCATTTAATGACAGAGATAATATTTGCAGCAAACGAGGCCCAACAATATTAATTTGCGGTTTCAGAGTTAAGCGCTTGGTTTCTATGGCTATGACCAATTGTTTTCGTAAAATCATTTTTATGTACTTCTTGAATACTGCTTTCATTTGTTGGCTCTTTTGCCCAAACTTTAAGCCCAACAATTTATTGTCCCCAGTCAAAGAAAAGAACCATTTATCTTTCAACAGGTAAAAATGAACCTTGACACGTTTTTAGATGCAATCTATTGTCTGTTATGACTGTGAATATATTCGTTTTAAAAAACATTGGTTAGTTTTTGAACTTTGTAACTATTTTGACTTTTTTCCTCATTTTCGGGCGCAGTCTCAAAAAAAAACAGGAAGAAAACAAATTTTTGTGGGTTATGACCTAATGTCAGTAACGGTTCTATGTTCAACTAATAGTCTCTTTGTTTTGATACTTCGCTTGTTTTATTTTTTGAGCATAACTGCCTATTTTTTGAGTTCAGATTGTTTTCTTGTCGCATTATGGCAAAATTGACAAGTGCAATCGAAAGTAAACACCTTAGAAATGATGCCATGTTCTTTTTGAAGCTGAAATTTGAGCTAGAAGCACACCCACGGGCTTTGAGAGTCTTCTGGAGTTCAATATTTGCCAGTTTTTTGCAAACTTAAACTCATTAACTATACAAAATGCATTTTTATTTTTGACAAACTGAAAGATTTTGTTTAAAAAAATAATCTATTTTGCAATAATTTGAACAAATGACTATTTTTTTAAACAGTCTGCAAAATTTTGGCTGATCTTGATCTCGCCATGGATCCTTACGATAAAAAAGTTTTTTTTGATTTAAATGTGTCTCGACATCTTTTTTTGAAATATTTCCACTATGCAAATGATATTTATGTAAAACTTTTTTTTACTTACAAGAATTTCATATCAGGGCTGATTTAATGACAGATAATATTTGCAGAAAACGAGGCCCAACAAGATTATTTTGCGGTTTCAGAGTTAAGCGCGTGGTTTCTATGGCTATGACCAATTGTTTTCGTAAAATCATTTTTGTGTACTTCTTGAATTCTGCTTTCATTTGTTGGCTCTTTTGCCCAACCTTTAAGCCCAACAATTTATTGTCCCCAGTCAAAGAACCAGTTATCTTTCAACAGGTAAAAATGAACATTGACACTTTTTTAGTTGCTATCTATTGTCTGTTATGACTGTGAATATATTCGTTTCAACAAAAACATTGGTTAATTTTTGAACTTTGTATCTATTTTGACTTTTTTCTCATTTTCGGGCGCAGTCTCAATAAAAACAGGAAGAAAACGACTTTTTGTGAGTTATAACTTAATGTCAGTAACGGTTCTATGTTCAACTAATAGTCTCTTTGTTTCGATACTTCGTCATTTTAATTTTTTGAGCATAACTGCCTATTTTTTGAGTTCAGACTGTTTTCTTGTCGCATTATGGCAAAATTGACAAGTGCAATCGAATGTAAACACTTTAAAAATGATGCCATGTTCTTTTAAAGCTGAAATTTGAGCCAGAAGTACATCCACGGGCTTTGAGAGTCTTCTGGAGTTCAAATTTTGCCCGTTTTTTGCAAACTTAAACTCATTAACTATACGAAATGCATTTTTATTTTTGACAAACTGAAAGATTTTGTTAAAAAAAATAATCTATTTTGCAATAATTTGAACAAATGACTATGTTTTTAAACGGTCAGCAACATTTTGGCTGATCTTGATCTCGCCATGGATCCTTACGATAAAAAAGTTTTTTTTGATTTAAATGTGTCTCGACATCTTTTTTTGAAATATTTCCACTATGCAAATGATATTTATGTAAAACTTTTTTTTACTTACAAGAATTTCATATCAGGGCTGATTTAATGACAGATAATATTTGCAGAAAACGAGGCCCAACAAGATTATTTTGCGGTTTCAGAGTTAAGCGCGTGGTTTCTATGGCTATGACCAATTGTTTTCGTAAAATCATTTTTGTGTACTTCTTGAATTCTGCTTTCATTTGTTGGCTCTTTTGCCCAACCTTTAAGCCCAACAATTTATTGTCCCCAGTCAAAGAACCAGTTATCTTTCAACAGGTAAAAATGAACATTGACACTTTTTTAGTTGCTATCTATTGTCTGTTATGACTGTGAATATATTCGTTTCAACAAAAACATTGGTTAATTTTTGAACTTTGTAACTATTTTGACTTTTTTCTCATTTTCGGGCGCAGTCTCAATAAAAACAGGAAGAAAACGACTTTTTGTGAGTTATAACTTAATGTCAGTAACGGTTCTATGTTCAACTAATAGTCTCTTTGTTTCGATACTTCGTCATTTTAATTTTTTGAGCATAACTGCCTATTTTTTGAGTTCAGACTGTTTTCTTGTCGCATTATGGCAAAATTGACAAGTGCAATCGAATGTAAACACTTTAAAAATGATGCCATGTTCTTTTAAAGCTGAAATTTGAGCCAGAAGTACATCCACGGGCTTTGAGAGTCTTCTGGAGTTCAAGTTTTGCCAGTTTTTTGCAAACTTAAACTCAATAACTATAAGAAATGCATTTTTATTTTTGACAAACTGAAAGATTTTGTTTAAGAAAATAATCTATTTTGCAATAGTTTGAACAAATGACTATTTTTTTAAACAGTCTGCAAAATTTTGGCTGATCTTGATCTCGCCATGGAACCTTACGATAAAAAAGTTTTTTTAGATTTAAATGTGTCTCGACATCTTTTTTTGAAATATTTCCACTATGCAAATGATTTTTATGTATAACTTTTTTTTACTTACAAGAATTTCATATCAGGGCTTATTTAAAGACAGATAATATTTGCAGACAACGAGGCCCAACAAGATTATTTTGCGGTTTCAGAATTAAGCGCGTGGTTTCCATGGCTATGACTAATTAATTTCGTAAAATCATTTTGTGTACTTCTCGAATTCTGCTTCCATTTGTTGGCTCTTTTGCCCAACCTTTAAACCCAACAATTTATTTTCCCCAGTCAAAGAACCAGTTACCTTTCAACAGGTAAAATTGAACCTTGACACTTTTTTAGTTGCTATCTATTGTCTGTTATGACTGTGAATATATTCGTTTCAACAAAAACATTAGTTAGTTTTTGAACTTTGTAACTATTTTGACTTTTTTTCTCATTTTCGGGCGCAGTCTCAATAAAAACAGGAAGAAAACGACTTTTTGTGGGTTATAACTTAATGTCAGTAACGGTTCTATGTTCAACTAATAGTCTCTTTGTTTTGATACTTCGCCTTTTTTATTTTTTGAGCATAACTGCCTATTTTTTGAATTCAGATTGTTTTCTTGTCGCATTATGGCAAAATTGACAAGTGCAATCGAATGTAAACACCTTAAAAATGATGCCATGTTCTTTTAAAGCTGAAATTTGAGCTAGAAGTACATCCACGGGCTTTGAGAGTCTTCTGGAGTTCAAATTTTGCCCGTTTTTTGCAAACTTAAACTCATTAACTATACGAAATGCATTTTTATTTTTGACAAACTGAAAGATTTTGTTAAAAAAAATAATCTATTTTGCAATAATTTGAACAAATGACTATGTTTTTAAACGGTCAGCAACATTTTGGCTGATCTTGATCTCGCCATGGATCCTTACGATAAAAAAAATTTTTTAGATTTAAATGTGTCTCGACATCTTTTTTTTTAAATATTTCCACTATGCAAATGATATTTATGTATAACTTTTTTTACCTACAAGAATTTCATATCAGGGCTGATTTAATGACAGATAATATTTGCAGAAAACGAGGCCCAACAAGATTATTTTGCGGTTTCAGAGTTAAGCGCGTGGTTTCTATGGCTATGACCAATTGTTTTTGTAAAGTCATGTTTGTGTACTTCTTGAATTCTGCTTTCATTTGTTGGCTCTTTTGCCCAACTTTAAGCCCAACAATTTATTGTCCCCAGTCAAAGAACCAGTTATCTTTCAACAGGTAAAAATGAACCTTGACACTTTTTTAGTTGCTATCTATTGTCTGTTATGACTGTGAATAGTTTCGTTTCAACAAAAACAATGGTTAGTTTTTGAACTTTGTAACTATTTTGACTTTTTTTCTCATTTTCGGGCGCAGTCTCAATAAAAACAGGAAGAAAACGACATTTTGTGAGTTATAACTTAATGTCAGTAACGGTTCTATGTTCAACTAATAGTCTCTTTGTTTCGATACCTCGTCATTTTAATTTTTTGAGCATAACTGCCTATTTTTTGAGTTCAGATTGTTTTCTTGTCGCATTATGGCAAAATTGACAAGTGCAATCGAAAGTAAACGCCTTAAAAATGATGCCATGTTCTTTTAAAGCTGAAATTTGAGCTAGAAGTACACCCACGGGCTTTGAGAGTCTTCTGGAGTTCAAATTTTGCCAGTTTTTTGCAAACTTAAACTCATTAACTATACGAAATGCATTTTTATTTTTGACAAACTGAAAGATTTTGTTTAAAAAAATAATCTATTTTGCAATAATTTGAACAAATGACTATTTTTTTAAACAGTCTGCAAAATTTTGGCTGATCTTGATCTCGCCATGGATCCTTACGATAAAAAAGTTTTTTTAGATTTAAATGTGTCTCGACATCTTTTTTTGAAATATTTCCACTATGCAAATGATTTTTATGTATAACTTTTTTTTTACTTAAAAGAATTTCATATCAGGGCTTATTTAAAGACAGATAATATTTGCAGACACCGAGGCCCAACAAGATTATTTTGCGGTATCAGAATTAAGCGCGTGGTTTCTATGGCTATGACTAATTAATTTCGTAAAATCATTTTGTGTACTTCTTGAATTCTGCTTCCATTTGTTGGCTCTTTTGCCCAACCTTTAAACCCAACAATTTATTGTCCCCAGTCAAAGAACCAGTTACCTTTCAACAGGTAAAAATGAACCTTGACACTTTTTTAGTTGCTATCTATTGTCTGTTATGACTGTGAATATATTCGTTTCAACAAAAACATTAGTTAATTTTTGAACTTTGTAACTATTTTGACTTTTTTTCTCATTTTCGGGCGCAGTCTCAATAAAAACAGGAAGAAAACGACTTTTTGTGGGTTATAACTTAATTTCAAAAACGGTTCTATGTTCAACTAATAGTCTCTTTGTTTCGATACTTCGTCATTTTAATTTTTTGAGCATAACTGCCTATTTTTTGAGTTCAGATTGTTTTCTTGTCGCATTATGGCAAAATTGACCAGTGCAATCGAAAGTAAACACCTTAAAAATGATGCCATGTTCTTTTAAAGCTGAAATTTGAGCTAGAAGTACACCCACGGGCTTTGAGAGTCTTCTGGAGTTCAAAATTTGCCAGTTTTTTGCAAACTTAAACTCATTAACTATACGAAATGCATTTTTATTTTTGACAAACTGAAAGATTTTGTTAAAAAAAATGATCTATTTTGCAATAATTTGAACAAATGACTTTTTTTTTGAACAGTCTGCAAAATTTTGGCTGATCTTGATCTCGCCATGGATCCTTACGATAAAAAAGTTTTTTTAGATTTAAATGTGTCTCGACATCTTTTTTTGAAATATTTCCACTATGCAAATGATTTTTATGTATAACTTTTTTTTACTTACAAGAATTTCATATCAGGGCTTATTTAAAGACAGATAATATTTGCAGACACCGAGGCCCAACAAGAATATTTTGCGGTATCAGAATTATGCGCGTGGTTTCTATGGCTATGACTAATTAATTTCGTAAAATCATTTTGTGTACTTCTTGAATTCTGCTTCCATTTGTTGGCTCTTTTGCCCAACCTTTAAACCCAACAATTTATTGTCCCCCGTCAAAGAACCAGTTACCTTTCAACAGGTAAAAATGAACCTTGACACTTTTTTAGTTGCTATCTATTGTCTGTTATGACTGTGAATATATTCGTTTCAACAAAAACATTAGTTAATTTTTGAACTTTGTAACTATTTTGACTTTTTTTCTCATTTTCGGGCGCAGTCTCAATAAAAACAGGAAGAAAACGACTTTTTGTGGGTTATAACTTAATTTCAAAAACGGTTCTATGTTCAACTAATAGTCTCTTTGTTTCGATACTTCGTCATTTTAATTTTTTGAGCATAACTGCCTATTTTTTGAGTTCAGATTGTTTTCTTGTCGCATTATGGCAAAATTGACAAGTGCAATCGAAAGTAAACACCTTAAAAATAATGCCATGTTCTTTTAAAGCTGAAATTTGAGCTAGAAGTACACCCACGGGCTTTGAGAGTCTTCTGGAGTTCAAAATTTGCCAGTTTTTTGCAAACTTAAACTCATTAACTATACGAAATGCATTTTTATTTTTGACAAACTGAAAGATTTTGTTAAAAAAAAATGATCTATTTTGCAATAATTTGAACAAATGACTTTTTTTTGAACAGTCTGCAAAAATTTGGCTGATCTTGATCTCGCCATGGATCCTTACGATAAAAAAGTTTTTTTAGATTTAAATGTGTCTCGACATCTTTTTTGAAATATTTCCACTATGCAAATGGTTTTTATGTATAACTTTTTTTTTACTTACAAGAATTTCATATCAGGGCTTATTTAAAGACAGATATTATTTGCAGAAAACGAGGCCCAACAAGATTATTTTGCGGTTTCAGAATTAAGCGCGTGGTTTCTATGGCTATGACTAATTAATTTCGTAAAATCATTTTGTGTACTTCTTGAATTCTGCTTCCATTTGTTGGCTCTTTTGCCCAACCTTTAAACCCAACAATTTATTGTCCCCAGTCAAAGAACCAGTTACCTTTCAACAGGTAAAAATGAACCTTGATACTTTTTTAGTTGCTATCTATTGTCTGTTTTGACTGTGAATATATTCGTTTCAACAAAAACATTAGTTAGTTTTTGAACTTTGTAACTATTTTGACTTTTTTTCTCATTTTCGGGCCCAGTCTCAATAAAAACAGGAAGAAAACGACTTTTTGTGGGTTATAACTTAATGTCAGTAACGGTTCTATGTTCAACTAATAGTCTCTTTGTTTTGATACTTCGTCTTTTTAATTTTTTGAGCATAACTGCCTATTTTTTGAGTTCAGATTGTTTTCTTGTCGCATTATGGCAAAATTGACAAGTGCAATCGAAAGTAAACACCTTAAAAATGATGGCATGTTCTTTTAAAGCTGAAATTTGAGCTAGAAGCACACCCACGGGCTTTGAGAGTCTACTGGAGTTCACTTTTTGCCAGTTTTTTGCAAACTTAAACTCATTAACTATACGAAATGCATTTTTATTTTTGCCAAACTGAAAGATTTTGTTTAAAAAAATAATCTATTTTGCAATAATTTGAACAAATGACTATTTTTTTAAACAGTCTGCAAAATTTTGGCTGATCTTGATCTCGCCATGGATCCTTACGATAAAAAAATTTTTTTGGATTTAAATGTGTCTCGACATCTTTTTTTGAAATATTTCCACTATGCAAATGATTTTTATGTATAACTTTTTTTAATTACAAGAATTTCATATCAGGGCTTATTTAATGACAGATAATATTTGCAGAAAACGAGGCCCAACAAGATTATTTTGCAGTTTCAGAATTAAGCGCGTGGTTTCTATGGTTATGACTAATTAATTTCGTAAAATCATTTTGTGTACTTCTTGAATTCTGCTTCCATCTGTTGGCTCTTTTGCCCAATCTTTAAACCCAACAATTTATTGTCCCCAGTCAAAGAACCAGTTACCTTTCAACAGGTAAAAATGAACCTTGATACTTTTTTAGTTGCTATCTATTGTCTGTTATGACTGTGAATATATTCGTTTCAACAAAAACATTAGTTAGTTTTTGAACTTTTTAACTATTTTGACTTTTTTTCTCATTTTCGGGCCCAGTCTCAATAAAAACAGGAAGAAAATGACTTTTTGTGGGTTATAACTTAATGTCAGTAACGGTTCTATTTTCAACTAATAGTCTCTTTGTTTTGATACTTCGTCTTTTTAATTTTTTGAGCATAACTGCCTATTTTTTGAGTTCAGATTGTTTTCTTGTCGCATTATGGCAAAATTGACAAGTGCAATCGAAAGTAAACACCTTAAAAATGATGGCATGTTCTTTTAAAGCTGAAATTTGAGCTAGAAGCACACCGAAGGGCTTTGAGAGTCTTCTGGAGTTCATTTTTGCCAGTTTTTTGCAAACTTAAACTCATTAACTATACGAAATGCATTTTTATTTTTGACAAACTGAAAGATTTTGTTTAAAAAAATAATCTATTTTGCAATAATTTGAACAAATGACTATTTTTTTAAACAGTCTGCAAAATTTTGGCTGATCTTGATCTCGCCATGGATCCTTACGATAAAAAAGTTTTTTTAGATTTAAATATGTCTCGACATCTTTTTTTGAAATATTTCCACTATGCAAATGATTTTTATGTATAACTTTTTTTTACTTACAAGAATTTCATATCAGGGCTTATTTAATGACAGATAATATTTGCAGAAAACGAGGCCCAACAAGATTATTTTGCGGTTTCAGAATTAAGCGCGTGGTTTCTATGGCTATGACCAGTTAATTTCGTAAAATCATTTTGTGTACTTCTTGAATTCTGCTTCCGTTTGTTGGCTTTTTTGCCCAACATTTAAACCCAACAATTTATTGTCCCCAGTCAAAGAACCAGTTACCTTTCAACAGGTAGAAATGAACCTTGACACTTTTTTAGTTGCTATCTATTGTTTGTTGTGACTGTGAATATATTCGTTTCAACAAAAACATTAGTTAGTTTTTGAACTTTGTAACTATTTTGACTTTTTTTCTCATTTTCGGGTGCAGTCTCAATAAAAACAGGAAGAAAACGACTTTTTGTGGGTTATAACTTAATGTCAGTAACGGTTCTATGTTCAACTAATAGTCTTTTTGTTTTGATACTTCGTCTTTTTAATTTTTTGAGCATAACTGCCTATTTTTTAAGTTCAGATTGTTTTCTTGTCGCATTATGGCAAAAATGACAAGTGCAATCGAAAGTATACACCTTAAAAATGATCGCATGTTCTTTTAAAGCTGAAATTTGAGCTAGAAGCACACCCACGGGCTTTGAGAGTCTTCTGGATTTCTTTTTTTGCCAGTTTTTTTGCAAACTTAAACTCATTAACTATACGAAATGCATTTTTATTTTTGACAAACTGAAAGATTTTGTTTAAAAAAATAATCTATTTTGCAATAATTTGAACAAATGACTATTTTTTTAAACAGTCTGCAAAATTTTGGCTGATCTTGATATCGCCATGGATCCTTACGATAAAAAAGTTTTTTTTAGATTTAAATCTGTCTCGACATCTTTTTTTGAAATATTTCCACCATGCAAATGATTTTTATGTATAACTTTTTTTTAATTACAAGAATTTCATATCAGGGCTTATTTAATGACAGATAATATTTGCAGAAAACGAGGCCCAACAAGATTATTTTGCGGTTTCGGAATTAAGCGCGTGGTTTCTATGGCTATGACCAGTTAATTTCGTAAAATCATTTTGTGTACTTCTTGAATTCTGCTTCCATTTGTTGGCTTTTTTGCCCAACATTTAAACCGAACAATTTATTGTCCCCAGTCAAAGAACCAGTTACCTTTCAACAGGTAGAAATGAACCTTGACACTTTTTTAGTTGCTGTCTATTGTCTGTTATGACTGTGAATATATTAGTTTCAACAAAAACATTAGTTAGTTTTTGAACTTTGTAACTATTTTGACTTTTTTTCTCATTTTCGGGCGCAGTCTCAATAAAAACAGGAAGAAAACGACTTTTTGTGGGTTATAACTTAATGTCAGTAACGGTTCTATGTTCAACTAATAGTCTTTTTGTTTTGATACTTCGTCTTTTTAATTTTTTGAGCATAACTGCCTATTTTTTGAGTTCAGATTGTTTTCTTGTCGCATTATGGCAAAATTGACAAGTGCAATCGAAAGTAAACACCTTAAAAATGATGGCATGTTCTTTTAAAGCTGAAATTTGAGCTAGAAGCACACCCACGGGCTTTGAGAGTCTTCTGGAGTTCACTTTTTGCCAGTTTTTTGCGAACTTAAACTCATTAACTATACGAAATGCATTTTTATTTTTGACAAACTAAAAGATTTTGTTTAAAAAAAATAATCTATTTTGAAATAATTTGAACAAATGACTATTTTTTTAAACAGTCTGCAAAATTTTGGCTGATCTTGATATCGCCATGGATCCTTACGATAAAAAAGTTTTTTTAGACTTAAATGTGTCTCGACATCTTTTTATAAAATATTTCCACTATGCAAATGATTTTTATGTATAACTTTTTTTTAATTACAAGAATTTCATATCAGGGCTTATTTAATGACAGATAATATTTGCAGAAAACGAGGACCAACAAGATTATTTTGCGGTTTCAGAATTAAGCGCGTGGTTTCTATGGCTATGACCAGTTAATTTCGTAAAATCATTTTGTGTACTTCTTGAATTCTGCTTCCATTTGTTGGCTTTTTTGCCCAACATTTAAACCCAACAATTTATTGTCCCCAGTCAAAGAAAGAGTTACCTTTCAACAGGTAGAAATGAACCTTGACACTTTTTTAGTTGCTATCTATTGTCTGTTATGACTGTGAATATATTCGTTTCAACAAAAACATTAAATAGTTTTTGATCTTTGTAACTAATTTGACTTTTTTTCTCATTTTCGGGCGCAGTCTCAATAAAAACAGGAAGAAAACGACTTTTTGTGGGTTATAACTTAATGTCAGTAACGGTTCTATGTTCAAATAATAGTCTTTTTGTTTTGATACTTCGTCTTTTTAATTTTTTGAACATAACTGCCTATTTTTTGAGTTCAGATTGTTTTCTTGTCGCATTATGGCAAAATTGACAAGTGCAATCGAAAGTAAACACCTTAAAAATGATGGCATGTTCTTTTAAAGCTGAAATTTGAGCTAGAAGCACACCCACGGGCTTTGAGAGTCTTCTGGAGTTCAATTTTTGCCAGTTTTTTGCAAACTTAAACTCATTAACTATACGAAATGCATTTTTATTTTTGACAAACTGAAAGATTTCGTTTAATAAAATAATCTATTTTGCAATAATTTGAACAAATGACAATTTTTTTAAACGGTCTGCAAAATTTTGGCTGATCTTGATCTCGCCATCGATCCTTACGATAAAAAAGTTTTTTTAGATTTAAATGTGTCTCGGCACTTTTCTTGATATTTTTCCACTATGCAAATGATTTTTATGTATAACTTTTTTTTACTTACAAGAATTTCATATCAGGGCTCATTTAATGACAGATAATATTTGCAGAAAACGAGGCCCAACAAGATTTTTTTGCGGTTTCAGAGTTAAGCGCGTGGTTTCTATGGCTATGACCAACTGTTTTCGTAAAATCATTTTTGTGTACTTCTTGAATTCTGCTTTCATTTGTTGGCTCTTTTGCCCAGCCTTTAAGCCCAACAATTTATTGTCCCCAGTCAAAAAACCAGTTATCTTTCAATAGGTAAAAATTAACCTTGACACTTTTTTAGTTGCTATCTATTGTCTGTTATGACTGTGAATATGTTCGTTTCAACAAAAACATTGGTTAGTTTTTGAACTTTGTAACTATTTTGACTTTTTTTCTCATTTTCGGGCGCAGTCTCAATAAAAACAGGATGAAAACAACTTTTTGTGGGTTATAACTTAATGTCAGTAACGGTTCTATGTTCAACTAATAGTCTCTTTGTTTTGATACTTCGACTTTTTAATTTTTTGAGCATAACTGCCTATTTTTTGAGTTCAGATTGTTTTCTTGTCGCATTATGGCAAAATTGACAAGTGCAATCAAAATTAAATACCTTAAAAATGATGCCATGTTCTTTTAAAGCTGATATTTGAGCTAGAAGCACACCCACGGGCTTTGAGAGTCTTCTGGAGTTCAAATTTAGCCAGATTTTTGCAAACTTAAACTCATTAACTATACGAAATGCATTTTTATTTTTGACAAACTGAAAGATTTCGTTTAAAAAAATTATCTATTTTTGCAATAATTTGAACAATTGACTATTTTTTTAAACGGTCTGCAAAATTTTGGCTGATCTTGATCTCGCCATGGATCCCTACGATAAAAAAGTTTTTTAGATTTAAATGTGTCTCGACATCTTTTTTTGAAATATTTCCACTATGCAAATGATTTTTATGTATAACTTTTTTTTTACTTACAAGAATTTCATATCAGGGCTTATTTAAAGACAGATAATATTTGCAGAAAACGAGGCCCAACAAGATTATATTGCGGTTTCTGAGTTAAGAGCGTGGTTTCTATAGCTATGACCAATTATTTTCGTAAGATCATTTTTATGTACTTCTTGAATTCTGCTTTCATTTGTTGTCTCTTTTGCCCAATCTTTCAGCCGAACAACTTATTGTCCCCAGTCAAAGAACCAGTTATCTTTCAGGAGGTATAAATGAACCTTGACTTTTCTTTTAGTTGCTATCTATTGTCTGTTCTAACTTTGAATATATTCATTCGTTTTAAGAGAACATCGGTTAGTTTTTGAACTTTGTAACTATTTTATCTTTTTTCTCTCATTTTCGGGCGCAGTCTCAATAAAAACAGGAAGAAAACGACTTTTTGTGGGTTAAAAATTAATGTCTGTAACGTTTTTATGTTTAACTAATGGTCTCTTTGTTTTGATACGACGCCTTTATGCAATTTTATGCAATTTTTTGAGCATAACTGCCTATTATTTGAGTTCAGATTGTTTCCTTGTCGTATTATGGCATTATTGACAAGTGCAATTGAAGGAAAGCAAAGTTTGTCTTTCTTTTTGTAGTTATACGCCATATAACTAAAGTTGATAATTCTCAATTGCTTCCCCAGGACATTTAACTGAAAACAGTTAAATAATTCAGTTCACTGCTTTTTTGTTTTAAGTACTTTCAAATTGAAAGAAAAAAATTTTTTTAACTATCATTTTTGCTTTGATTATCATAACCATATGAGTCAATCTCACTAATTAAAAGTCTCAATTATTTTAGTCAATTCAAGCATTTTTTATACGTTTAGTGCTTGGTTATATGTTGTGACTGATTGTGACTTGGATCATTAATTTCATTAAAAAACTCCGAGATTTTCATACTGATCATCTTCTGGGTATCATTTTGTTGTCATGCCTATTTAATCCCCTTTAGATGGAAGACTCTTTGATGTTAAAGTGAGGAAACAGTGACGATATATTTTTCTTGCAGCTAACATCTCATAATTATAGTGCATTGGACAGTGTGATCTCGTAAAATTGTGTGAAGTATTGGCTTTTTTATATATTTGTTGTTATTTTGGGGGATCGTGACTTAGCCTCATTATTAACAGGCCCAATTGGCTTCCTGAGGTTTTGCCATTCAATCGATCGCTGTTTTTTGAATTCTTTATGAAGTCTCTTATGACTTTTGAAAATATTTGTTTTCAAAAAATAATTGTGCTTCTGAGCTTCGTCATTTTTAATTAATTTTTCGGTCGATTTATAGCTCAATCTCTGTAAACGCAAGTCAGAAACCGTTTACAGTGAACTATAATTTAATCTCTATAACGGTTTTAGCTTCGAACATTTGTTTCTCGGCTTTGTACAGGCTGTTACTACAAGATATCATAAAATATTTGAGATTTTTTATATTTGTATATTTTATAGAATTTTTGTTTTCTCTTTATTTAATATAGCCGGCAGATTGCCGGATTAGCTGCGAAAGAAGAGACCTGCGTACCATGTAATAGAGGTAGAAACAGATACAGATCTAAATTGAAAAAAATCGACGCTGCTCAAAATACTGGGCAAAAAACGTTCAGCAATAAATTAATAAATCTTGTTAAAATCTTTCCGCAGAAGCCTCTTATTAGGGACGAGCTTCAACTTTACTGCACATATGAGTTCCTTTGGCCTTAAACAATTCCAATTAAACTTTTAATTTTAAAATGCAAAAGTCATTTTATTTAGTGAGGTAAGTCACGTATGATCAAAATCTAATCATGCAAATAACCTAAAAAATTTTGCTAAAGAGAGCGAGAAAGGACGTCAAGCGCGCAAATGCCGTTAGTGAGACGAAGACGTCATTCAGAAAATTTGAAATTTTAGCTTCGCTGTGTGAACAAATGTAAAACGAAAAAGAGTGTCAGACGACGAAACAAAAAAAACCAAGAGCACTGCAATATAGCTCCGCTCAGCTTACAGCTTCGCAGCTATAATTACAAAAATCGTAGGTCACATTGGCTTTGAAGTTTTGCGCAGTTGAACATTAGATAATTACAAGTCTCAATTGATTTCTATGGAGATATAAATTAACATTTTAGGGATTTCAGTGAAATTAATTCTTTTCAAAAACAGAAACGTATTTTTGAACTTCGCATCTCTTTCCTCTATTTCGTCGACCTATCAACCAGTCGCTTTGAGGACAGGTTTTATATTGTTTCTATTGATGTATAGGTTAAATTGCTCCGTTTAGATTTCATCTGATGCGTGTTTGATTTTGTTATGATTTTATTTATTATAGAAATCGAGTTTTAGTCGTAAATAATGTTTGTTGTTTGATATTTATTATTGTCCTTTCTGGTAGTCATATTATCAACAACGTTGATCGGCCCTCTAGGGTGGCATTATTGTATTATATTGGTTGTTTATGGAACGATATTTTGTTTTTGAAAGTTTTTATCTCTTCATCTTTTGGTAGCCAATTAAGTCAAGAATGTGGATGAGTGGGGTCGGAACCTTATGTGCTTACGCACATTACCGAGCCTCCTTGTTCAGTATCAATGAACAGTTTTCGACGCTTGTTATAAACGTTTTCAAAGTCGTCGGCCTCGTTTCAATACATTTTAATAACTCAATACTTCGAAAAGTAGTAGTCTACCCGAGTTGAGAATTTCGTCGAAACATAGGAAATCGTTGGTTTCTGTCGGTTCTACTTCGCCAAAACCGTTCAAAACCCTCACGTTTTTTGTAGGTTTGAAAACGTAAAGTTCCGGTTTCGACACAGGTGATATACACGTATCTAGTACTAACCCCATTTCGTTTGTGTTTTGGACGTGGGGGTATGCGGATATCATGGACTTCATCTGATCATGAGCAGATCTGAACACGAGGAAGTAGAGACAGGCTATGAAGACGAATCCCGAGAAGAGGTAGCTTCCAAATAGGCTCATGAACAGAGGCCTAGGCCCCATCTGTTCACACTGCAGTAAGTACACCAATGGCGTGAACAAAGTCATCGGCGCCAACCTGAAAATGGCACCAGACCCATTTTTTCCCCGACTTACTGAATGTGTTCAAATTTTTGCATTGTTTTAAGTATTTTTTCATCATGTGAGCATTTAAAAGATATTTCTGATTTTAGAAAGAAGACATAGAAAGTAATGTTTTGAAAGTATGTTTCAAAATTAACAGACATGTAATTTAATTTGATGTGTCTTTGATGATTTGATGATTTCAAAAGATTAAGTTTAATGTTTTTGTTACTTGACATTTTGGGCTTTATTTTGAATATAAAGTATGATTAAACTTTTGGGCTTTAATTTGAAAATATTTGTTTCAAAAAAACTGTTCGGGCGAAAAATGATGAAGTGGGAGTACTCGAACCAATGAGAAAAATAACTATATACAGAACACACAAATTTAAATTAAGGTAAATTTAACTTAAAAACTTAAATCATCTCAACTGCTTAGGTAAATCTGCCTTTACTTAACTCACTTTAACTTAAGCTAACTTTACTTGAACTTCAGCTTAAAAGTTAGGGCCTCACTTTCTTGAAAACGGCCTTAAACTTTTTCCTAACTTGCCCTAAATTACCTTAAATAGTTCCCTAAAATACTTAAGTCAAATGTAATCAGCGAGTAGAAACTGTCGGAGAAAAATTATTGTTTTTACCTCATGTAGTGAGGAGAGCAACAAATGTTTAAGCCGACATCCGTAACTTTAGTATCACTTTGTAACTTTAATAGAAAATTGGAGACCTTAAACAGTCTTACCTCAAATCCAAAATTTATGTTAGGTTCTATAATTTCTATGACTTCGAAAATTCTTGTTGGAAACAACAAAATGGTTGCGATTAAAACGGTGACAGCACGGGAGCGAAATTTATTCTAGAAGTTTTTAGAAACCAAAAAGTGTTAGTAGTTAAGCAGGCATGCTTTTTTTTGCTTGCGGAAAGGTGATTTCTAGATTCCTATTGGATAGATATAACAATGTCTATGGTGGCAACAAAACATTTTTGGTATTCTCAAGGTGATGTGGCATTATCGTATCAAGATATATTTTCAGTTGAAGTTTGTTTATTTAAAATAGTAGTTGTTCAAGAATACTTATTAATTTCTTCGTATGATATAATGGGAATTGTCCGAGTGAAGTTTGTATTTCACGCGCTCTCAATTAGTTTTGAATCTAATAGCCTTAAACTATCATGCTCATATAGTTGAGTGTAGCGCACTTCACTGCAAAATACTTTGGCTCAAATTTTGTTTCCAATACGTGTCAAAAATCGGCTCAATTATTTTTTAGGTTCTTTTCGAATTTTTATAAGAAAATTTACCCTTTATTCATTAAAAAACATCTCTCATTTTCAAAGAGATATTTTCGGTAGCA
Source organism: Convolutriloba macropyga (assembly GCF_964194025.1). NCBI lineage: Eukaryota > Metazoa > Xenacoelomorpha > Acoela > Convolutidae > Convolutriloba > Convolutriloba macropyga. Next base: position 23,870,083 of record NC_134480.1, read on the forward strand.
AAATGTGGGAAAAAGTTATACAAGTGACAAAACTATATGCACACCTGTTAAATTCTGCTGTTTCAAGTTTCTCTAAAATAACAGGTGTCTAAATTTTATGTCATTTTAGTATATCCGATTTCTTGCTTAAGTTGACCTTTATGTTTTTTGTTTGAAATTCATTTCCTCTGCATACCAAAAAAGTGTCCCAATATAAAGATTTGCCTATTTGATAGTTTTTATGTCAATATTGAATATTTGTTGTTTGTGATCTTTTACTAAATGTATGGAAAATATGTTTACATGCCTCAGTTGAAAAATTAATGAATTTCAACGAGCTGTTTGATTTTGTGATTTTGTCCGTTCATTCTATAGCAGAAATAAACAAGTTAATGTCACCCAGATTTTTGGTATATTAAACACGGCGTAAACCAGAAAGAGTGACGCGTTTGCGTTAAACTATTTTATAAAGTTATGTCGATGTACTTTTCTGAGTCACTGGACGAGATATCATTTCTCAGTATACCGGTATGCTCCAAAGAAAAAAATCGACCAAGAAGGATGTTTAAATCGTACAGAGTAGAATTTGATTAAATGTTTCAACTCCGTCTTCACTGTCGTTGGAAATTTTTGAACTGAAAAAGTTCTTTTGATTTCGTTAGAATAGAAAACGCGATACATTAATTGCCTTATGTTGTATTTCTTTTTTCAACAACTACCGTTTTATTAAATCTTTGATCAACATTTTGAAGGAGTTCTAATCAAGGCAATTTTCAAAAATTGTCATTAATATATTTTTGTACGATTTTATTGGATGTTCTTTGGCTTTTACTGGATCCGAAAAAATCATTTGATATTTGTACCATTTGATATTTTTCAATGATGGTTGATAATTTTGGTGATAGAAAACACGCGTCGAAGGTTTTTATATTGTGTCATCTTTTTGGGCATCTTGTTTTAAAACACTTAGAGCACAGGGTTAAAACAAAATTTCAAGCCAGTTGAAGTGAATAAAACGCTGTCTGTGCAAGTTTTTAACTAGCAACTTTGGTAGCTAAATGTCTTGAGAGCTGCTTCTTTTTCTCTCGATAGATTTTGATCATATCCGTATTTGACATTTTCTACTTTTATAATGCTGGTTCTGTTATATAGTGCGACCTCTGATTAGGCTTTCCGAAAATATTATCAGTGTAAAACACGAATTAGATTATGTTACACAAAGCACAAATTTTTTATGGGTGGGGTGAAGTACGGAGGGGGAGGGGGGGGGTTAGTTCCAAAACTTTCATGAGTGGCTACAAAAATGAGCTGTCAACTCACCAGGAGCCCAAAATGAGGAACACCTTCCACTGTGTAATCAGCTGATAGTAGTGAAGAGGTCTTCTGATAAAAAGGAACCTCTCGAAAGCTATGGCCGCAAGCTGGGTAATATTTATAATCACAAAGTAAATGCCCACATTTGATACCATACATGGAATCTCGCTCTCAAGCCCTGGTGTTACATAATGGATGAAAATAAATAAAATATCGTAGGTCAAACTCATGACGTCATTGATAGCCAAGGACAGTATGAAATGATTTGAAGGAATGTTGAAAATTGGGAATAAACCGAAAACTGTGAAGAGAATACCGTTGGCTAAAATTCCCACCACGGCAATCATTAGTCGCGTCATATTGACCGCTAAGCTTATGTCGAACGGTTCCATTTGTTCACGCAACACCTCTTGCTGAAGAAACCCTGCAAAGCTGGTATTGGGTTGAGTGTTGATTACTTTCAAGTTCTCAAAACCTTTCGCGTCTCCCATTTCTCTTGTCTTTCAGGTAGATCGCTTCACGTCAACCTGTAATAATGAAAGCACGATATTCAGGGATCTCATAAAGAACCTATTAGAACATCGCCTGCTTTCTAGAAAGACCATTCAATTATCTTGACGTGATCTTTATTAGTTTTTCTTATTTTCTTTATGAAGTTCAATTTTCTCAAACTTCTTGCGTATATCTTGCATATTCGATATATCATGCCATCTTCTTGCTACGAATCCTCGTCAAATTTTATCAAGAAACATATCAATTTTTGTAATATTTTTCGAATCCAGGCTCCCCAAAACTTGCGTCACTTGGTTTTAAGATAACATATCACTCTATAGAACTTATAGAATCAGATTATAGCAAAACTGTGACAGTTTCTGGTTAAGTATCAAAAGCTACAGGAACAAATAATAACAATTCATTTCTATGCGGAAAAATTTCTAAATGGTACTGAAATTGCTATTGAACTGGAAAAATTTGCTGACGTTTTTTAAAACAAAAAATGGGAAGTTGCAAGCTTTTTTATTTTATGTTATAAACTATATTTTCTCGTATCAAGTTAAAATTAGCCAAAAAACTTTATTTTCGGACAACGCTTTTAATTAAATTATAGCAACAGTAAAAAAAGGAGATAACAATCAAATGCAAGTTTAATGAGATAAATTGAGAAGCTGTCGTGATCAACGATCAACGTAGCAATGACTAGAGAGACAAAACCATTAAGGAATTATAAGGAGCCCAGTTACCAAAAATGCAGGAAGGAAAGAGACAAGCTGTTAAAAAGTATATAGAAAGTTTTGAGAACTAAGACCAGTTGGTAAAATGGTTTGAACAATTGCCAATAAAAGATCTTAATTAAGCTCAGTACCTAACTATTCTTGTAGCAACTGAGCATGCATGCCTTCCCCGTATATCTTTGAATTAAAAGTCAGGTTTTCTTTGGAAATTAGCGTTAAGTATAGTTAATGTCCAATTTTTTATTTGGTGGCGATCCTTCACAAGCTTAATTATGCTGTTTCCTGGTCTTGGCCTGAGAGAGTGATTTAATTCTAGTTAACGTTTATATGAGGGTTGCGAACAACACTTGCGTATTTGTGAACTGTACATAAAATTATTCACAGGTTTTTCTCAAATCCGCATTTTCCCAATGTATTTATTCGTGAAAACATAAGTGATCAAATTTTACATTTGACTCGAGTAAATTACACTTCCATAATGTTGACGTTTTCACGCTTCCATAATGGTTAATCTGTTCAAAATCATTAACGTACAGGTAGTCTACTGGTGTAATCAAAAACAGGTGTATAAATATGGACGGTGATCTTAACTTACATTCGTCTGCACAGCCCAGACTGAGGTCCCAGACCGGAAGTCGATATGTCCAGACCGAAATGAACGCACAAGGGGGTGTCGTGCGTTCAAAATTACACGGTCTAGAAACACGAATGAACGCACGATAGTCTGGACATAGGCACCTTTGAACGCACGATAGTGGACATAGGTAACTTTGAACGCACGATAGTCTGGACATAAGCAATTTTGAACGAACTAAAGTCTGAACATTATGGATCTGGAGCGCACGGAAATTTTTTGAATGGAAACAAGAATGTCAAAAATTGATGAGTCCATGTTTGACTAAGCACTCTTACTAGAGTGCTCACTCAAGTGAAAGCTTTCTACCAAGAAAATCTCAACTCACTTGAGCTCAAAATTTACAAAACATCGAACGCAGGAAAGTTCGCACCCAACATTTTGCTTTGTTTTAGCAACAATTACACAATTTATGTACAACCATTCGTTAAAAGAAGTTTAAAACATATAAAGAAAGAGTTTCATTTTAAAAAGAAGTATTGAAGCAGAAAGTTCTCGTTAAAACTGAGTTTCTGTTCCTGTTGTATCAAAGACTTCTTTTGCATCCGGCGCACTCAGCCATTTCAAGCACCATGGAGGGCTTCTACTGGCTGAACTTGGCATTTCAAAAAGATAATGGATCGGATACATGGCTAGCCTCGTAGGAGATGGTGTGATCGGCAGCTTTCATTATCACAAGGTAAGTAACAAGTACTGTTAATTAATTAAAACAAAAAAATAAATTTTCAGGATATTAAATGTTTGATGACGTTGGTGGGACTCGAACCTCATTGTGTGGATGTCAGAATTTTAACCGATATTAGTGCATTGCACTAAGTTTTCTTCTGTTTTTGGAGGTGTTTGGCATCATAGTTTCATTGTTCTCAGTTTGGAATTGTCTGAAAAATTGAGACGGATGAAATTGGCTCATCCTGAGTCTCGAACCCACGCTCGCATTGCTAATATCGAGTTAGCTGTCCGCGCTAAGTTCCATGCTTGATGGCCCATATTTTCAATAGTTTTTCGATCGCAATACGAATTAACTTCCAACCAATTAAAGCAGATAGGTAGTATAAAACAATTGATCTTAATTCGTATAATATAATAGTCGTCAGTCTAAGGAGAACAAATGCTAAAATTTTCTGTTCGAAAACGAAGGACTGAAAAAGTTAAAATGAGCTTTGTTTTAATTTCATAAAGGAAAGTGAATAAAAAAAATCAAAAGTGACGAAAAATAAGAAGTGCTTGATTAAAAGTGCTACGCTGACCTAACCATAAAACCACTGAAACCAAACCGCGCGCAGCACAAAGCTAGATGATGAAGTGTTTCTCTTGTTTAATTTAATTCAGTGGAGTATGAAATAGATGGTAAAAAGACTGAAATAAAGATTTCAAAAGGAAACGAAGCTTGATTAAATTGATAATTGCCGTAATTAGCTTTTGTTTTGGTGTTTTTGGTGATCTGTTCAGCCCCGAATTTACTAAGCGAGCGGCTGGCTGAATAGAATGAAAAGAATGAAGTGGATTAAAAATAAGTTGTGTCTGGCCCCGAATTGACTAAGCTAGCGGCTGGTCATACACTTATAATATTTCTGATCGGATAAAAAGACGCCTATGTGCAAAATAAAAAGTAAGAGAAGGAAATAAAAGGAAGGTGACACTTCTCGGCTTCGAACTCTTATCGGTTCGATTTGTTAGTTACGTGTATACGTAATTCTCCGCTGAGCCAATTGGCTTGGCTTCAACAATTATACTAGATCGTTTTGAGTTGGTTGTAGGTAATAAACGCTTTGACTGATATATGAAAACAAAAACAAAATCGCATAGTGATAAATAAACAATGTTGGAGTCGAACCGTAGCTGTAGGTATAGAGGTCTTCGTGTTCGTTTCTCCTCACAACTGCGCTGCTGGCTAATAATTTGTCTTATTTCGTTTGCTAGTCATTAAAATCGTGTGATGTTTTTCGCTGAGATTTCAATATAAAGTTGCACTTCCTTGTTATCCCGTTTTTGTCTTCGTATTCCTATTTATTCAATTCCCAAGTTTTCCACTGATGTCAGTCCGGCTGCCGATTTTTCTTGGAAAACAATTTATGGCCTTGAGGTTGGGGATGCACTGGGGCTCGATCCTCATTCTGTCATTCATCAGTGTTTTGAGCTGCTACCTACGCCGGATGGCTAGTGTGCACCAGTTTGTCATTTCTTTTTTTTTAGTATTGAAGGTGATCGAGAGTACTTTTGCAATTATTAAGTGGGCACTGCCTTTTTTTGTGAATTAGTTCCACTACAGACTGAGTGTTTTGTTTAATTGCCCGACTAATATACCCGTTTGCTAGTTTAATCTGAACTTCTCTAATTGTTTGCATGTTTGCGTCTTCATGAAGCTTTTGGACCTTGTAAAATCTAGGTTTTCGTAGGCAGATCCTCAAGGTTCTATTCTGGACACATTGTATTTTATTAATGAGTGCTTGGGATTGGTCAATCCAACAGGCATTTGAGTACAAAAAAAGAGGCCGGATCCAAGATTTGTATACCAATAAAAGACTCTCTTCGTTGATGTTTAGATTGCTAAGTCTCCACAGTTGGAATAACCTGCTATTTGCTCTCTTTATTAGGCTATTGCAGTGATCGTTCCATCTGAGATGAGGAGTGAGAGTAATACCCAGAAACTTTAGCGTTTGTGTTTTTTCCGACGGGTACGCCTTTTATTTTTAAATTGGTCTCAGACTTTTTCTTAGATGGGTTTTTAAAAATGATGTACTGAGTTTTGTTAGGATTTATTTTAATTTTCAAGTGGTCACACCAGTCTATAAGGCTATTCAGTTGTGATTGCAGCTTGTTTTGAATTAGTTGTTTTGAGCGAGATCTGTAGTACAGGGCAAAATCGTCAGCGAACTGTGAAATCTGTGCTTTCATTTTTGGCAATCGGCTAACGTATATAAGGAAGAGAAAGGGAGCAATTACGCTGCCTTGGGGCACACCGGCTGTCGGGCAGAAACTGGCGCTAACAGTAGTATTTATCTTTACGTAAACGTTCCTTTGTGACAAGAATGAATTTATCCACTTATTGATTGGGATCTTCAGCTCAATTGAATTCAACTTGTGGATCAACCCTAGACGCCATACGGCATCAAATGCTTTTTCAACATCCACGCAAACTAAACCAACCATTTCAGACCATTGGAAAGCTTCACTAACGTGCTGAGTGAGTTTGATAAGATTATGTGTTGTACAGCGATGTTTCCTGTAAGCGCTCTGAGCTTCGCCAAATACATTTAGACTTTCGCAATGTCCTAAGACAATGTTTTTCACAACAGTTTCGCAAACTTTGGCCAGGCAATTTGTAAGACTAATAGGTCGATAGTTTTCAGTCTTTGATCTGTCTTTATCTTGCTTTGGTATCATTGTTATCTGTGATTCTTTCCAATTTACTGGAACATACGAGTTGTTAATTGAACTAGAAATGAGGAGGCAGGCTAGGGCTTTTATACTCCGTGGTAACTCACTGAGCACTTTGTAGCTGATTTTATCTGGTCCTGGGCATGACTTTCTCGATACTCTCAATATTTCATCGAATTCCTTTGTTTTAATCACAATACAAAGTTCCTCGGTGTCGACGTTTGTACTTAGAAATGCTTTGGTTTCTTTTTCGATTTTCTCGTAGTGTTCGGCAATTTCTGTTGGTAATGTTGTGTGGTCTTTCATTGTGTCTTTTAGGAGTTGTTTGAAAAGCTCGCTTTTCTCATGATCTGTGACTGCCTTCGACTCTTTATATGTTAAATCGGGATAGTCGCAAGTTTTTTGTTTTGACTCGTGGTCATTTGTTAGTTCTTTTATTGCTCTCCAAAAACCTTTCCAGCCCTTGCAAAAACATTTTGCTTTGTTTTAGACAATTTCTCACCTAGAATTATAAACCGTTGCTGAAGTTGAAAAACAAATCATGCTTTAATAACTGGGTCGCCGGCAACCCCTTCAGCCAATACTTTAATCGAGCATCTTTTAATAAATAGAATGTAACAAGTGCTAGGGCACTCCATCACAACCATCACTCTAATATATCTATACTTGAAAAGCATACATTATAAAAACTTTGTCTGAACAGGAACGCACGAAAGTCTGGACATACCCATTTTTGAACGCACAAAATCTGGACATAAGTGTTTTTTAACGCATGATAGTTCGGGCATGAATGCACAAATGAGCGCACGAATTTTCATTTAGAACGCTCTACAGTCTGGTCGTATAGGATTTTGAACGCACGAAAATCTGGAAAAACGCTCTTTTGAACGCACGAAAGTCTGGACATATGTGTTTTTGAACGCACCATAGTCTAGACATGAACGTACAAATGAGCGCACGAATTTTAATTTGGAACGCACTAAAGTCTGGTCATATGAAATTTTGAACGCACGAAAGTCTGTACATAGGGAGTTTTGAACTCACGAAGAACGCACAAATGTTTTTGAACGCACGAAAGTCTGGACATAGGTACGTTCCGTCTGGGGCGGTCTGAACATAAACATGTTTTGTCTGGGATTGTCTGGACATATGGATTTGTGGTCTGGGACCTCAACCTGGGAGAGGCACTTCTCTCAAATTTGTCAAATAGCGTCAACTAAACAGTACTGTAGTCCCATAATTTCTCCAGAAAACATTTCAAAACCTAAGTCTGCCTGTAAGCCTTTAAGATTTAAGATTTGATTTAAAATTTTCCGAAAAACTGGTAAGAAATTATTGTGACGGATCTGAACTCTTTTGTCTCATCATAGAGTGCCGTCATTCAAAACGCATCCACCGGTGATTAATACAACATGTATGTTTTCTGTGCTATGCAAACTCTTGCACGAGTCATCTAATCTCAATACCGTCAGTGTTACAAAACAAAATCATTTGTTGATACTAGTGAGACGACCACACCTGTCAAGAAAATAGATTGAATGAACTGAAATTTGATATTAGCAATCTGTTTCTGAATTTCTACATATCAGTTGAATAGAGAAATAGATTATTTCTTCTTCAATACTCGATAATAATTAGGTTTAATTCTAATTTTATTATTCAGATATTGATTGTCAATGGGAACACTTACATCCGACAATTTATGCGACAAAATGTGACAACATAAGCAAGGTGAGGAAAATTCAATATAGAGAAAAATAAGCAATTGTTGAAAAACCCAAATTTAAAGAAATCGAGCCCACACGTAATTAGACAAGCTATAAAATTACAAATACAAACGTTGATATTTCGATTTCAAAACGACTAGACCGCAAAATGCATTAAAACGTCGCAGCATTAATGGCACGTGAACAGTTTTTTATTAGAATTTCCTCTTTCCATAGACAACACTGATAGCTTACATCCGCTAATTGGGTGCCAATAAATGATTGTTATTGTTGCTCTTCAGAGCCCATTAGCAATATGAGAGCTTCCATGAACCCTGAGCTCCTTAATGACGCCTTTTAGTTGAATAGAAAGCAAAAAGCAACAGGCAAAAAATAGCCAAAAAGATTTGTTTAGAAGTAAATTCATAACGCCGCATACACAAAATGAACAAAATTGGCAGACAAGTTTTGTATCCTATTTTTCGCAAAAGCGGCTTAACCAGTTTTGCGAAATTGAGATAATTTGAAACTGGAAAATAGGTAACAAGTCTTGTAGCACGTTTTCGCCCGTTGTAGGTATCTATTTTCCGCATTAAATGTATCTCTAGTCTGCAATTGAGCCTAAATAAACCCACACCATTGAGCATGCAAAAGTGAATTAAAGCTTTATTAACTGAGCATGCAAAAGTTATTTAAACCATTTAACGTGAATAAAGAATTATTGACACGACAAATTGGACGGAATCTTTCAAATTTCTCAAAAAACGGCAACACATGGGCAAATCAAAAAAGTATTTAAACTTCTCAATCAAAGTGTAATACTTGCGTATCAATTAAAACCGGCATTGCCAAGTTTTTATTGAATTGTTAAAGTTTATAAACGGCCATTGATAGATTGCATCTGTAAATCTCTGCTTCTAAATTTAAAATTTATGATATTTTTTTATATATGTATATATATATATATATATATATATATATATATATATATATATATATATATATATTAATACGTCCCGAAGACAAACTGCCAAAGCGAAAAGAAAACGAAACAAGACAAAAGCAGGAATTTGAACTCCCCAAACACCGACTATATAAATCAGCCGAAAACTTCTTCTTTAGAGCCGCAAAGCTATTCAACATCATCAGTAGGACAACGGAGAAGCCAATGACGAAGAAACTTCTGACAGAGATGTACCAAAACTATTTCCACAGAAGCTACAACGAACTCGACAGCTGCACTTGGAGACTTCTATGCAACTCTGGAATCTGCAATCCAATGAAAAAACTCGTGCCAAACGAAAACTGAAGGGTTCCACACCCGAGGGCTCCGACCCTAAAGCCTCTCCTACTACTACTACTACTACTACTACTACTACTACTACTACTACTACTACTACTACTACTACTACTACTACTACTACATATATATATATATATATATATATATATATATATATATATATATATATATATACATGTATATATATATATATATATATATATATATATATATATAGAGAGAGAGAGCAGAATAGAGGCACTTTAAAGAAATAATTTACAGTTACCTGTTAACTTGTAATTAGACGCAAAAAATTAGTAGACACCAATAAACGTGTAAACAGACGCAGCAAAATGATGAGGAAGAAATAAATAGACACCTGCAAAACGCTAAAAAAAAAACGTATACAGTAGTCGCGGAATAGAGAGATTTTTCAGAATAATTTGTTTCAACCTGTAAATCTGAAAATAGACGCAAAAACTTTGAATCAACTAAATTTAACCAGTTCTTTTGCTGAATTTTTTTTTCCGACTCAATCAATCGCAATAAGCCAGAAAAAAGTATTAATCAAATCACTTGTGATTTTTACAGAAATTTTTTTCTGTTCAATTTTATCTTTTTATGGACGCGGTTACGAGTCATGCCCCTGGAAGGCTATTGCATCAGCACAACCGGTTGAAAAAAAAACGGAAAAAAGACAGCGTAAACAAACACAGAGATGAAGAAGTAGTAAAGCGACGGTTGAGAATCTCAGTAGATGCTCATTTCACTTTTCTCCATTCTAAATTGAAATTGAGTGTCTTTTAAGATATTAGTGTATTTGTGAAATTTTCATGAAATTATCTCCAAAAAATAATGTTTGAATACATTTCAAAAACTGAAAAACAAGGAAGAATTGTGTGGCGACAATCAAGAATATCACTTGACCGTAAATTCGTATTCGATAGTCCTTAAATGAGACTGAGGGTTTTGAGACTCAGAAATTAAATGACTTTCATGAAAACTATCTGATGACAATGATGTTTTAATACAAATACCATCCTGAAGCATCAATACGATAATTAAAAAACGATAAAGATGAAATCTTTAGTTTCAAAGTCCAATAATTTCTGAGAGTTCACTCTAATTTCATGCTCCGGTCAGTTAAATCATACCTGAGGTTTTTTTCAGGAAGTAACACAGCTGGTCATCGTTTTATTCAATTGTCTTCTGTTTCAGCTGATTCTCAATCAGAGCAAGAATAACATTGTGATAAATTTGAGCCCTATGTAACATGTTATAACCCTGTAAACCGCTTTGAATCACGTTTTTGACGTCAATTAATAACGCTTTAAGCAGTTTTTACTTGCTCAGAAACGCGCATTAAATTAGGCTTAGTTGTGGACTACAGATACATTCAGTAAAAAAAATTAATTACATTCAATGCGAAATCGAGTTATTTGTAGTGCGAATAGGAGATACATAAATCGAGCGGTTTCGTGATACATAGCGCTCAAAAAAAAGCTTGTGTCTCAATTTGGCTGTTAAAATTTGGACACTTTTACGAACACGGGTTGCGCATTTCACTTCAATTTTGCATCTTTTTGCTAAAGTATGTACTTTTTGCAATATTGTTGCATTTTCAATTTATTAACATAAGAAAAACGAACAAGATATAAACTGATCGGATCAATTTGCCCGTGATGATTTGGGTATACCTCTGCGGCGTGATGTTGTGTTTACAAGAACACAATTAACATAATTTTAAATCAAAATGCTAAACCTAATTGATTTCGATTTAATTGTTTTTCGTAAGTGAGCTTAGCTGAATAGCCCAACGTGACCTTTTGGCCACAAATATTGTAGTTTCCATCTCAAATGTTGCATTTTGGATTATAAATTAGACCATTTCTGGTCCCTTGCCATTGATTAGCAACATATTCAAAAATTAGATTTTTTTAAAATCTCAAACGTGTAAATTTAAATAACCCCAAGGTTAAAGTTACATGTTGTAATATTATAAATCAAAGATACTACATCTTTCCCTTGAAAAATTTAACATAATAATCATAATAAAAAACTAACGTTCAGTTTCTAGTTCTCGTGAATTAATTTATAAAAATAAATTTTTAAAGCTTTTAATTTTTTTGTCCATTGGAACTCGTTCGTGTCTTTTTTTGCATCTCTTCCTTTAATTCTCTTTTAAACTTTTTCTTTGATTTTTCCTTTCTTAGAGCTCTTGGAAGTTTATTCCATTTCCGAACAAAATTCCTTATAATTGAATTTTGATTCCATTTTGATTTACATTTTGTTGTGATAGAAAAATCATATGTACGATTATTAACTTTAATTTCAACGTCTCCGATTGTTCTGAATTTTTTTTTGGTTTTGTATGTTTGTTTGTTGGACAATATCGAATAGTCTATTTAATGAATTTTTTGCTGTTTGAAGTTCTGCTGGAAGTATTTTATTTTCAAGAAGTAGTTTATGGGCACTGTCATATTTTGTTCGAATAAAGCAAACTTTTATGCCCCATCTAATTTGTTTGTTTATTCTGTCAATTCAGTAGGACGGCAAACTTTGAAAAAATATTGCACTAATTTCTAAATGCGATAAAACAAGTGATCTAAAGAGATTTATTTGAGCCTTTAAAGGTATTTGATTGCGTACCAAATAAAGTGATCTGATAGCTAAAGCCATTTTACTGATCACATTATTAAGTTGTTTTTGGTATGTCAACTCTTTGTCAAGAATAACAACTCAGTATATGCATTCATCTGTTGGTTTCAATGAATGACTATTAAATTCAATGCAATTGACAGTTGGTAACTTTTCATTTCTGAAAACCATTATTTCTGTTTTCCCTTCATTTAGAGTTGACTTGTTTTGTTTCATATATTGTTCAGTTTCCATCAATATTTTTTTAGCCTTTGCTTCTAAACACTGTTCATTTTTTCATGACATAAAATTACTGTGTCATCTGCAAATTGTAATACATTCGAACTTTTCCCTATTTCCTCACCGAAGTCATTTACATAAAGTATGAATACTAGTGGTCCTAGTACAGTACCTTGTGGAACACCATGATTTATAATCGTCCAGTCGGATTCAACTATTCCGTTTCTAACACACTGTTTCCTGTTAATTAGAAACGAATTCAATAAGACTCTTGCGTTTTCTCCAAAACCCTATTTTTCATTTTTTTGAATAAAAATGTCCAAGGATATTGAGTTATAAAAATGTCCAAGGATATTGAGTTATAGGATGTCCAAGGATTTCCTTCTGCCAACCCGGGCTGTGGCGTTGGTTCATTTTTAGCGCTATCAAAAATAACGTCTAGTGTGCTGATGAACTAAGAAACGCCCAATGCGCTTAACATATCAAAAATTCAGCAACATTTTGCACTGGATTGAGTTCAGCTCTAGTCGGTCTGATTAGAGCTGGCTGGGGTTACCTGATTGTAATTTAAAGGCTAAATAGTGTTCAAATGCTTTCGTTAACTGAAACTTGCTTTACGTTCAAAAATATGGAACTTAGGAAAATGGGATTTTGGAAAATTAATTGAAAACCTTGTTATTTTTGCATGAAAAATGCTAAAATAATTTTAAAAAGGGGTTATGATTGAATTAAAATAATGTGGGAGCTCAACAAATTCTTGTTCTACTTTCAGTCTCTGACAATTTCAAAATAATGAGCAACGGATTGAAGGCTTTCTGAAAGTTCAAATTTGTCAATAAAGAAAAGAATTTTGATCCAATTAACGCCGCTGTTGCTAATTGAGCTTCAACCAACATTTGTTAAAACGCAAATCGTTCAAAAATTCGATCACGTCAGAAAGGATCAAAATTGTGATAGCAAAGTTTCTTAAGTCCACATTTCGACCTTCCGAGTCAAAAGGACGCAGTATTTTTGTTTAATTGCCATCTAAGTGACGTCCATTTTCTTTCGAGCTCTTATTATCAAAATTTTCTCAATCCTATGATGAAATGAAATTAACAATCCTCAATCGATTTCTAGGGTGGTTGGATCTTTATACTAGATTACAATGTAAATAAAATAAAAGTCGACTCTATAGACGACCGTGATCTAAAAAAATATGCGAACCTGAAAAATCGACCGTTTTTTTTTTTGTTTTTTGAAATAATCACTACTTAAACTTCATTACGAGCGTTTACAGGTACCACATTTTTGAGTTAACTTACTCACTTTTGTAACCAGATTGCATATTTCCCATCTTAATACATTGTATGTGTGAAACTTACTTACAAACTTTCCGGATGAAAAGGCGGCGCCCTATACGGAAATTTCAGTCACTGAAACTTGAAAAATGGAACCAAGTTTTCGCCGCAAAGTACTTTTCGCGGAAGCGCATTCCTCACATATGGGTAATTAGGTTTCACTTAATCGCAGTATATTTCGTCATTTTAGTAATGAATGTTGATGATAAGTGTCTCAGTCTTATCTGCAGGTACACTTCGCTTCACTTCGGTATCACTTCATTTCAAAAAGGATCATTTTTTTTAAATTCCCTCACCTCGAAACGTATTTACAAATCAAAATTTTGGCATTACTTTCCATTTTAGGCCGTTTAATTGCCGTTTGGAATTTTCTTACACAAAACTTAAGCGCTTTTCACATTGGGCCTCAAAAGAAGAGAGGAAAGGCCAGCCGCATTCTTTGTAACCAATTGTTTTTCGTCACCAGTAGACGCTCGTAATGTTGTATCTGTCACTCTATTAGATTCCATTGCTAAGAACTGAATCCAAGTCTAGACCAAAAAAGGAAACAAAAAGGACAATAACTGCAGCGAATTTTAAGGAGGCCTTGGTGCTATCAGTTTTCGGCTTAATAATGACAGAATTTGTGAGTTGCTTATGTTTCAAATGCAGGAATGTTGCTCCACTTTGTACAAAACTTTTTTGTTTATACTTTCAAGCGCTGTGTTAGCGTTTTACTCATATCAACTTGCAATCAATTTTTTTGCATTATGTTTTCAAAATGTTGCCAATTTCAAGAAACCTCGTGTGGAAAAATTACTTGAACTAGGTGAAATTTTCTGAAAAAATGAAAACGCAAAACGTGTTTTGAATTTTTCGAAGAATTAGTTCTTTACTTCACAATCAGACATATTTGGGAGGACCAAGGAGGAAAGTAAATTAACAACCTTTTCATCGGTTTCCTACTATGAAAATTTTTGTGAGCCAATTCAGTATTTTATTTTAATTTTTGAAAACTAGCACGTATTATGAGACTTAAAACTTAACAGTTAACACTTCATGTTCATTTCTATTTACTCGTGGATGTACTCGTGGCTATAAAACGGAGCGATTGTGTACAATTTTTTTTTTCAAAATCGTTTGCGGGTTAGCACCCTACAGTAATTATGCATAACAGCTGTATGTGCTAAAAAACATTTTTTTCAATTAAATCTATGAAAATAAGAAATTGTTATCACTGCGTTGATTTGAAACTTATACGTATATAGCTATTGTCTGTGAGAAAAGTTTTTGTTCTGACCCACCTTATTGGTGGAGAAACTACTTGCTCAACGGTTTTTTTGTTTGCTAAATTTTTTTTAATCAATATTTTTATCGTTAAGAGTCATGAGCAGTGTCTTTCAGCGTTGAAAAGCAGTTAGAAATCTTTTCCGAAATTCTTAATAATTTCCGTTGTTTTTGTTTACATCTTCTTCCGTATTTTTGCTCAAGTTTTCGCTAATATTGATAAAAAGAGTTACAAATGGAAAACGATGGCAAAAGTTGTTTAACTTTGAAGACAAAACAGTGTTGTAGAAGTGTATCGGTCCGAAATTGCGACTAAATTATCTCAAAATTCATTTTTTTCATCAAAATTGGTAAAACATTTGCACATCCGATTCTTCAGACCTCTCGGATTAAATGGTTGGAAATGCGAGCCTAAAACAAATGCCGACACTAACTTCTACAACTGCAAGAAGAGGTAATGATACAGCAACTGCCTATGAGTGAGCTCCAGATGTAAAATTATGCGGGTTTTTTGGCTAATTTAATTCAATAGACGTCCAAAATTCATCTTTTAAATTTCATAAATTGACTTTTGTTGTGGAACTATCTATTTCGCTAAAATTTGGAACAATTAAGAAACGATGTTTATTTCAAAATTTTTATTAGAAGAAAATTTTTTGCTAAGTCTTTTTTTAAATTCATTGTGATTTTATGTTTTCAATAATATTTGTACTAGATTGCCGTTCCGACCTTTCATAATCTGCTTTGATTTTTTGTCATTTGCTTATTTTAAAGGCTTTCTGTTTCCAGTTTTTTTCATTGTCTTGTCTCATAGCCACAATCTTTACAGATCATAAACAATATTAATGGCATTTAAAGAGGGCGCAGGTGAACAAAACTGATGTTTTGTGAATAGATTATGGTTATGGTGGCTCGACACAGCTTTCATCTTGACGAGTTGATCAAAAAATGAGTTCGACACAATTTTTATCTTGAATACTTGATCAAAAAAAAAGAGTTTTGCCTTTATATGTCACCTTTTGTAGTTGATTGACATATTTTGGATAAATGTCAAATGGAAGAATAACTTCTTATTGCTAGAAATGAACCTATAAATTAGTTTCAGCTGCCAGCTAATGGTTTTCATGACTTTGAAAACAAATGTTTCAAGAAAATTAAACGGAAATTTATAGCTCTACCCTTTTGTTTTTTTGTCTAATAGTTACATGGTCTCATTAGGGACAAATACCGTATCTTCTATAGTGAAAAACAGTTTAACTTGATTCGCTTAGGTTTTGTCGGATGCTAATTTGATTTTGCGATAAAGTGTTTTTTTTTGGAAAAAATAGACCTTGGATTTTGATCGTCATTAATGTTTGTTGCTGTTGTTTCTTTATTTTGTTGTTTTTTTTTTGTCTCGTTAACAGTTTTCTAAAGCGCCATTAGTGTTTTCAATTAGTGGTCTGAATTTTAAGCAATATTTATGGCGCTTCCCTTTTGGTTGACGATATATATATATATATATATATATATATATATATATATATATATAAAAATTTAAATCACAATAGTTATAATCATTATGATGTATGGAATTAATCGGTTCAACTTTTTGAGAGAGAAACACATTTAAGTGACTGAAAATTAAATCTGATTACTCATCGATGCAGTAATCGAATTGTTGTAGACAGTGGTCTCGATTAAAGCAAAAAATTCAGGGAAAAACAGAAAACTGTCAAGATCCTGAATTCTGTTCCTAAGAAAAGAAAATGAAGGTTCTACAGATCAAAAAATGTATGCAAGGGTTTGAGATTGGATCTAATACTTTAAAAAGATGAACTTGAGAGCCACTTGGAAATTCATGTAACGCAATTTACAAAACTACTTAACTATTTTTTCCGCTTTTATTAATTAGATTTAGCTTACCACTCGTTCTTGCTTGGAAAAATTTCCTCCACCAGACATGTAATAAAAACTAAAAATGAACATCTGCTGTAATTTAAAAGAAAACAAAATCAAAGCGACTTCATAAACATAAAAATACTGAAGAAAAGTTTTGAATATTGCATATAATAGGGAAATAACTGCCACGGATAAGAGCAAAATTGAAAGCACTTATATTTTCATTGATGGCCGAATAGAATGCTTACAAAAAGAAACTTTTATTTTGGTACAGGAGACAAGTTTCGTTTCCCTATAAATTGGAAATGGAATGTTCCATAAAACTATATATGAAAGCTCATTAAAAACTAAATACTAAATCTTCGAGATTAGATATCTTGCCATTCGAACTCACTTGACTTGGCTCAATTTGAAACTCAAAATAATCGGACAGATGGAAATATGGAAACAAATCAGCATTAATTCTGTTCAACTTGCTATTATTTACCTGCCACGGGAAACGCTCAAAGGGCAAGAAGAAGACTGGAAAGTAAAGGAAGAGAATCAAGAAGCTCTTCCTAGTTACAATTAGCTTAATCTGAAGGGGAAGCTTGCTTTGGCTTGACTGTACTTTTAGTCACCTTTTGAGATACTAAATGAGAAATTGATGAAAAGCAGGGGGAAAAACTGAAGCTAAAGGCAGCGGGAGTGAAAGAATTCAAGACTGAATGCGGAAAAGGAATAAAGAAAAAGGGAAATTAAACGATGAGTTAGAAAAAGTCAAAATGATACCACAACCCAACTTATTATATTTGACATTTATAAAGTATGAGATTAATTCGTAACTCCAAATTCCTTTCGACGCAACTTAAGCTATTTTTGGTTAATTTTTGAAAAGTACGAAAATTGGCGCCAACTTTCGTAGATTAAACAAAAATTGAAGACTTAATTCATTTGTTCACATTATAGAAAGAAATTCGCTTGAAAACTATTTCCTGCTTATCTACTAAAAATTCGCAATAATAATCAGCCAACTAAATTTAAAGAGTGCAAATTAAAAAAAAATTTTGCCAACAGAGATTACTGAAAGATGAAATTATTTCGATGGAAATTGAATTAATTCGTTCTCATTAGTACTCGGCGTAAAATTCCAACTGGAAAGTGAACGCTATAAAAATAGAAATTTCAAACACTCATCGCCAAAAAAGATTAGAATCAATTTTAGACAGGGGGAAAGTAAAATTTACTAGTTCAAATGTTTTACATCCAGGATGAGAAGTTCAAGTTTCTCTATAGGTTGGTAAAATTCAGAATAATTGCTTAAAAAGCGATGAAAATATTTGCAACCTTTTGGATAATTGTTTTCTACCGGTTTCTTACTGCGTAATGTATTGGAACCTTATTCTTAAACAACTGAGTCCCCAAATGTCGACTTTAACAGCAACTGCAACCAAAATTTGTTTAGTTATTATATAAATGGAACATCAAATTGTTTGTAATCAACATTGTTTAATTAAACGTCTAGAATTATTTATAATTGCAGACCTCACTAATATCGACAAACAGAATGCAACCCAAGGAGAAAGGTGCCGAAATATAATTCGACAACTATTGTCTAGGGCGGGTGCCCTCCGAAAAATTATATACTTGGTCTGGACCATAGTTTTTGTCACGCTATTTCAAACCATAGACCCACTATTTTGAATGAAAAAGCCCGCTAAGTCAATCCAAAAGTCCACAAAGACGCGTTAATACAATTTATAGTCTGACTCCTATTCTTGCTGCATCGAATCCTTCATCTCCTAATTCGAATCATGAAGATACTTTTCAGATCCACAAAAATAGTTTTTCACACTTTTCTAGTTTTAATCTCAGTCTAGAGCTAATCAAAATAACTAGCTCAGATAACTTATCAGCGTAAGCTGTAAATTGAACAAGGAATACTACGAAATCTCAAGTCTTTGAAAAAATAACTCTGGTTTTTGCACGTTTTCGCGTGGAAAATCCGTCCTAAATCTTTGAGATCATGTAATCACTTGGAACTCATCGCAGGGTTCATTTTTATGCCTAATCACACAATGAATGTTTTTTTGGAAAAGTGATGTATTCAAGAAGTTCGTTTCAAGTTTGAAGTTAAAGTCAACAAATGGTTGATCAACATCTTTAGTGATTCAATCCAGGTCGAGACCAAATGGTTTACTTGTAAAAACTTGCAAATATGGTTAGCTTGTAAGAATTTGCAATTTTCTTGCAAAAGATGGTTAACTTGAAAGTATTTGCAAGCTTCTTGCAAAAGATGGTTATCTTGTAAGAACTTGCAAGTCGAATGCTTTACTTGCAAGAACGTGCAAGTCGAATGATAAACTTGTAAGAATTTGCAAGTCCAATGGCTAACTTGTAAGTTTCTTGCATGTTCGTTCCAGTTGAGCTCGAATCTTATTAGCTAAATCAATATAACACTCAGCCATTTACCGTAGAAAGAGCGTGAGAGTTACTTGCTCGATGGGTAACATATTACAATGCAATCTAAGTTGATAAAAATACTACTTCTCATTTTCATCAACTCAAGAGGTCTTTTTGCAATTCAATTAATGAACTGTAGATCACGATTGGTTTCTTCACGGTTGCTTATAAAAAATTTTCCTAAAATTTTATACCCTTTCTGACCTTGATTGAAACTTCAAATTCATATGTCGGCACAGCCATTTACCATTTTTTTTGTAATTCAATTCACACTTTTCAGATTCTATATTTTTGAAGCAGCTGTTCACAATCATATCTTGCAACTTGAAAGATTAACTTGTAATTAATGGTTAAATTTCAAGAGCCTTTTGAGTCGAATGGTTAACTTGTAAGAACTTGTAAATCAAATGGTTAACTTATAAGAACTTGCAAGATTTTGGACGAAAAATTTGCAAGGCGATGCATCTCCTTATAAGTTTCTGCCAGAAACTTGCAAGTTCTAACAACTTAACCATTCGACTTCGATCCGGGAATACTCAACCAGTAAAGCTCTAGTTAACAGGGAAAAGTTAACAAAAGGTTTCATTTGGTTAGGTAGTTATAAATTTTTAAAATTGTTGGCTGAAGTAACTGTCTACTACTTTACGTAGGTCAACCAAAAGATAAGATGCGATGCTTTATAGCAGATATTTTAATATAGTATTAGAGCGACGTTACCAAATCAAGAAAAGCTTTGATCATTCGCGTAGTGCGACCTAAAATTATTTGAACGTCCAAATAAAAACGCCAAATATTATTTTTCCTTGTGAAGTTTTATCAATTCACCAAAACGTATTTAACTAAACAGAACACAAAAACAAATTTTGGGATATAAAACTGTCTACAATTACAGCACATTGTCTGTGATTCGCTACATATTTGTCTGAAAAATCTTCTATTTTAATACTTAGAAGCAGTGGTCCCACATAGAGTAAAATAGAAATGCTTTAGGTAAACACAAATTTTAAATTTTAATTTTCGATATTATTAATTACGCTTTTTTCAGAATTAAACGTTTTCATTTAATGTCAAATTTGATCACATTGAGCTAATTATGGCGTAAGCTAACGCATGCGATTGAAACATGGAATTCAGATTCCCCTTCAGTAGCTATAAATGGAATTTATAACTTCAATGGATAGCCCTTTATAACACCAATTTTTATATGATTAGTTATTTTAGAACCAAAGTTAATTATTTCAGAAATATAAAAATATGTTCATTTTAATGTTACGCCCACACCGCACATATTACGTATAGAAATAAGAGATTGTATGAAACAGGCTTCATAAAACTGAAGAACTTAAGAATATGTAATCTTCTGGTGGCAAAAAAAGAATGCATTAGCTAAATGTTCTTAAAAACATCAGACTGTTTTTCTCAAAGCACAATTGACATTGTCAAAAGTCTATAGGATCAGTACGTATCGGCTTATCAATTTAAAATAACCTTTAGCAAACAAGCCTATGTTTGTAATCCTTAAAATTTGAAGATCTCTTGGCCGATAGAATGCAAGTCATACATTATATAACACGATAAAAGCTGACTGTTCCCATACGATAAATTTTCACATTAGGTTGGGGGATACGCTCAATATCTTAACCAAGCCAACTAAATTTAACTCAGAAATGTTTATGAATCAAAATAATCAAATTCAAAATTTCATAAAATATGATGCGTTGGCAAGGTTAAAATTTGAACATTTTGTACATAAACGGCAAAGCCACGTTTATTAAATAAAAATATATTTATCGTCGCTCTTTTGTACCAGTTTACCATCTTTGTGTATATTTCTGACGTCAGCCTTTAGTGGAACAGTTTTCTTGAAAGCATTTCTAAAAATAACTCTACATTATTCATCTGCTTAATAAAGCTTTTCAATTTTAAATATGAAATATCTTGTTCAAATTAATTAAAATATGGACATAAAATTGCTGCTAATTTAAACAGAAAGGCTAGAATAATTTAAACAAAAATGTGTGTAAGCGGTGAAAAATGTCAAAAACTGCATATGAAAGTATGAAAGTCAGCACTTCATTACGTTCTGCAGGCTAATCCGTAAACGTTCGAGCTAGAACAAAAATTTGGGTTTTAAAAAGCGGCAACAGAAATGAAAAAAAATTTTAAACCTTCAATTTCAAGCCAGCCTTTATATCAACGCAATTCTTTGACCGCTGTCAAGTTTGCCAAAACTATGAAAAAAAAAACTGTAGCGGAGACATTTCGATTACGAAACCCTGAACCTTTAATCTGCTGGATTTTGTTCAGGTCATCCTTCACCTAGTTAAAAAATATATAACTTCCTTCTTTTGTTAGTAACAAGAAAAATTAGTTGTTTAAGACAAAGAATTTACAAAAACCATTCGTATATGTCTTTGCTTTCGATCAAAGTGTATCCCCTATCGTCTTCTGAGAGACTCTCTTTACCCAGTTTGAGGCGTGGAACCCAAGCCACCTCTGATCAGACCAAAGAGGCTTGTATTGGAAACGCTCTGCCCAATTTTATTTGATGAGAGCTAATAACTACGCTAAAGACAAAATATTTCTCATTGCTGCTGAGGTACCAATCATGTTCGTTTCGACGAAAAAATTTTTTTTCGAGGAGGAGCTATAAAACATATAGAGTGAAGAATACATTATATCAATCGTCACAGCAGTTCAATTATTAAAATTTTAGCTTGGGTACCCCCAGTGCACAACCTAAGTTGTTCAGGCATCCGCTGTCTGCAATCCAAGTGGGTCTGATATCCATGTGCGAAACCCAACTGGATTTTCTTGTTTTCAACAGGAAGAAGTATTAATAAGTAACAAACCCAAGCGAGTCTTATAGCTATGTGCGTGACCCGAGCTTGCGTCGCGCAGTTCAACCTGAGCTCAGATATCATAATCGAAACGTTTTCCGTGACAACAATTTTAAAAGCAGAAAAAAATGGTGAAGAAGATCTTGCATTTTATATTAATTTTATAAATTTATATAATATATTTATAAATTGGATTTTATATAAATTTCCATCATATGTGCGAACGATTTTTTTTAAACCTGAAACATGTAAATTAAACTAACCACTTGGTTAATTTTACCTGTTAGAAATTGATTAATCAAACATTATTATTTTCTAATTCATAACAAACTAAGAATCGTTTTTCTTAACATAGTTTAATAAAAAATATGTTTGAATCCTGCAACCCTTCTGTCTATTGGAACTCTCCCGTGTCGTTTAAGCATTTCAGCTGTAACTTTTTGTTTAAATTTGGTCTTCGACGTTTCTTTTCTAATTGTAATTGGAAGTGTGTTCCATTTTTGAATAAAGTTACGAACAATTGAACAATTACTCCATTTTGACTTACATTTTTGTTCTAGAACAGCTTATGGGTTCGTTTGTGTGCAATAAATGGCACTTTTTCTAAGAATCTGAAATGTTTATTAGAGCGATTTCTTGATTGTTAGAGAATATTGAAAAACCTATTTAATGACACCCGTGTTATTTAGAGCTTATTTAGGAAGAATTTTATTCTCCAGAAGTAGATCTCCAGCAGTATCGTATTTGGTTTTCATAAAGCCCACTTTTATGCCCCAGTTTATCTGTTTGCTAATTCTGTCAATAGAGTAAGATGGTAAAATTTGAAAATAATCAGCACTAAAATCTAAATCAGACAAAACTAGTGATTTGAAAAGATTTAATCTTGTTTTTAACGGTACCTGATAACGAAACAAATATAATGATCTGATTGGTGAAGCCATATTACTGATAAACTTATTTAGATGATTTTGGTATGTCAGTTCCCTATCAATTATTACACATATCAAAAAATATCTACATTTTTCAGTTGTTTCCAGTCAGTGTCCCTTGAAATCGACAGTTTCAATGATGGGCAATTTTTCATTCCTGAACACCATTAACTCCATTTTTTCCTCATTCAAGGTTAACTTGTTTTGTTTCATATTTTGATCTGTCTTGTTTAATGTTTCTTCAGCTATTAGCTGCAAATTTGCTTCATTCTTTGCATGGCATAGAATTGCTGTATCATCGGCAATTTGTAATACATCACCATTCGTTGATACGGCTTCACTGAAATTGTTGACATAAAGTAGAAAAATTAAAGGACCTAATACAGTTCCCTGAGGAACACCGTGATTTATGACAACCCAATATGATTTTACTATCCCATTTTTTACACACTGTTTTCTATCACATTATCTTCAATTCCATACCTTTTTATTTTTTTCATAAAAACATCTATAGATATTGAGTTGGTTAAAATCTATAGGTAAAAACATCTTACCTCCTGCAGCAATCAGTATTAATTATCTAAAATATTACTCATAATTGTTCTTTAAATCTTCCTATTTAGGTACTAATAGTGAAAGGACAGTGGCGTGAAAGGACAGTTTTTGGCAAAGTAGCAAAAAGAAAGAGTTCGATTAAGAGTACACAAGACATTATAATTATAAGAATAAGGCCGAATTTATTTAAAATTCAGATGACTTCAATTGTCTTTCTCAAATCAAAATTAAAAAAGAATGAATGGCTGAAATGACATAAAGTGAAATATAGTAACAGATTTGAGGTTAATAAAAAATTGAAACTTGGCGTTGAAAAGTTGTCTCTTTGTCCTCAGCATTTCTCTACTGAGTTTCCTCTAATAAAAAAATGGTACCCCTGGTCAAGGACGTGAATAAGTATGTATTTCCAAAGGCTCAACTAAGGTGTAATCTCAGGACTAATCGGAAATTTTAATGACCTGCAAATGCGAGTTTTCACTGCTCCTCGCGAGGTTAAGGAACGCTTATTTCCTGTGAGGGGGGAAAAATTGGGATAAATTATTAGGCAAGTTATTTTGCCTAACATTCCCTCCCCTATTATAGACAGCGCAACAGGAAATGTTAACAATGTTTTATGGGACATTTGGTAGGCAAAAGCGACAATTAATGTCACATAATTTCTGCAATAGCCTCCTTAACGTCTATAAATTTTAATTAAATATGGTTGCCCAGAAATTTTTTATTTTAACAGTTTATGAATTTATGAATTTTGTTGCAACCTCATTCAAAATTTTGTCAAGAAAAAATGAACTATCAGATGAAATAATTGTAAAATTCTGGACCAAAAAGACAAAAGAAACATAAACACAAAAAAAAGGTTATTGGGAATTTTTATGTCGAAATTCTAGAAAATGATAAAAAGACAGAATGTTCTCCTTTGAGTTTTTGTTGTTCTGTTTCTTTTTACTTATCAAGAGATAAATTGCTTCTCTCAATAGGTTGCTCATTAATACCAAAATTTTGCTGAAGCAACGTTAATTCTAATCAATTTTAATTTTTTTAAAAAACTGTTATTCAGTTCTCAAAATGCAGCACAAATCTGATGAAAACTATTGTCCGTTTGAAAGTATCTTTCGACCAGACTGATGTGTGCTCAAACCGTATAACAAAGTTACCGACCATCTTTGGCAATTTGTACAGAACTTTTCCCCGGGTTATATAATGAAAGCGCTCAATGTACGAGTGTGCGCTCAAAGATGATCTGATGAGGGGTCACTTGGTTCCAAGGGTCACTTCAAACTGAGATCCCTGGTGCATTTTTAGAACTCTTTTTGACGCTACAACGGCTGGCTGTTGAATAGTGGGCTTTTACTATCTTGAATTTTCTATTATATATTCAACAGCCTATCATTCAACACTTAGAGAACACTTAGTCACAACTAGAGAACAGGGTTAGCTGAATTTGAACTAAAGTTTAAGGGTGAAGCGAGTGCTCTATGATTTGCTTTTGAAAAATGATATATGAAAATTTGAAAATCGAAATTCGTTTAGCACTGAAAATCTATGCGCTTTTACACCAAACTCTCATATCACCCGTAAAAAATGTACAGCCCAAGATAATTCGAGTTTTTTTCCGCTGCAATTAAATTCAGGTACAATTTTAGTCCTAACTTGGCATTAATTAGTTTTAAATGAACTTTATTCTGCCCAATATGAACAAATGATGATCTCTGATGTCATTCATAAACCTCGAAGGAGTTTTCGAGGCAAGTTTTTGAGACACTAATTCTCAGGGCTTGGAATGTATTTCCGATTTTCTTGGTGGCATTTCGGATCTGCAAACTTTGGCGTAGTGTCCTACTTTTTTACAGATTTTACATATTGAATTTTTTGCTGGGCAATTGTAGAGGTGTCTTTTGATGAATTTGGTATCTTGTTGTTATTTGGTGGTGTTGGGAGTATGCTTCTTCTTTGTGTTTGTTGTCTTTGTCTTTGTATTAGGTTGATCCGATATCCACTTGGACGTTGTGCGTGAGTGTTGCTTATCCGTTGTTGATTTTATTGTCCTCATTCTCTTGTGATTGCGTAGTGTAATGTTTCTAGAGGGTCTCTGTTTTCTGAGAGCAGATCCATTTGGATCTGCGGGTTCGACATTCCCTGTATAAAAATGCTTTTGACCAAGCTGTCTTCTAGGTCCTCCCAGCTGCATAGTGCTGCTTTTTGCTTTATTCTTGAGTGGAATTGTTCTAGTGATTCGCCTGGGTTTTGTGTGCATCTGAAAAATTGGAATCTGTCGAATGTTTCGTTTCTGATTTCTTTGAATGTGTCCTGTAGCTGTATTACTGGTGCATCTGTTGTACATTTAGATAGATCTGTGTGTGGATTGCGTTGATTAAATATGTTTGTTCCTTCTGTTCCGAGTGAGAGATAGATTAAGCTTTTTACTTTGTTATCGACTTCGTCCCATTTTGAATTGAGTATCATTGGACCTTGGTCCTCTACTGCTTGACATTGATTTTTCCAATCTACTTTTCCTTTAATGTTTCTCTGCTCCCTTTGTCTCTTTTCTGCTGTTTTTCGTCTGGAAGTGCTGGTTCGTAGATTGGTTCTTTTGGGTAATCTAATTCGTCTGCGGTTTGTTTTGGTCGCAGTAAATTGTCTACCTGAATGTTCTCTTTTGCCGAAATGGCTAGTTTTGTTGTTGTTATCCATTTTTCCCATGTTTTTGTGGGTTATGCTCCTTTTTCCCAAAAAAGGGCTACGCCTATTGGTGAACGTGTTAATGATGACTGCGCCATATTGTGTGGTAAACGATAGAGGTCAAAATATCAGTTGCGAAGAGTCAATTCAGATTGTTTTTCACTAGTCAGTTTGCCAAAAGCATTTTGCTTTATTCTCGCAACGTTAGCATAAACTGATGTAACAGACAACACCTGTTCATAAGGATTCACAGTTGATGTACACAACGAAAATATTAAGTTCATGAGTAAGTAAGTTTACTGCAACAGTGTAACAAATCTCTAACACAAAGATCCTGCATTCCATATGGAATCGTAATAATAGTAATATAGTTTAACAGTGTTTATTAAAGTAGGTGTTATACTTGGTTTCATACATCCTCCACCACACTTCCCCTGCTATGAAATTGATATTAGTCTAATATCAATTTGTTAAGTTCCTCCATATCCTCCGTATTGAGGGATGAGATGGGGCTTTGTTCCGAGGTCTTTGTTGCATGGATAGTGTTGATGTCGTTGTCGTGAATTTGTTGTGGGTTGTCAGTTGCAGTCGTTTTCGTTTGTGGTTCGTTTTCGATGTCTGAAGTTGAGTCATGTTCCGCAGTTTGGTGGTGCTCGTGGTCGTCCTGTTGGATTGGTGTTGATGAGTGTTGTGGTTGTGGAGTTGTGAGATTTTGCTGTGTGGTGATGTTGTCCTGTGTGGTGACTTTTGGTGGTTCTGCTTTCTTTATTGTTATGATGTTTGCGTAGTCTGTGTATGTGTCTGTGTCCTTTGTGGTTTGTTCTTCCCGTGCTTGGTTGTTCGCTTTGATTCGGTCTACCACGTTGTCGATGATTCTTTTCGGGGATTTAGTCATGAAGTCTTTTGGGGATGATGAGGTTACTAGTCGCATGGGACCTAATACTGACGAGACTGAAGCGAGATTTATTATCTCGATTGTTTTAGAATTGGTTAGCGATGACAGATCCAAATGGATTAGTGGATGTTGCTTCTGTGCCGATTGCTCTAGTCTTTTCCTTGCGAGCGTGAGTTTAGTCTGTGCTATTGCCGCCTCTTTCGATTTTTGCTAGAATGCTGATGTCTTATTTTTTGTTGGTCGAATCGTCTTTTTGGATGGCGAGAATGCCTTTCTTTTTCGTTCAGTTCGTAGTTTTTGGGAGTTCCAATTGGATTTCCATTTGGATGGTCCTGCTTGATGCTGTAATGGCTGGTTGCTTTCCATGTAAGATGTTCCTGGCTTTTCCTCGTTGGGTCTTTCTTCGCGTGCTTCAGGTGCTCTCGCTGGGGTGCCGGGTTTATTTTGTTCCATAACGTGCTGTGTTCTTGTCAGTTGTGCTTCCCTCTGGAGCTGTTTCTTTTCCTCTAAACAGAATTTACGTATTTTCTCTCTATTTCTATTGTATTCTCGCACTGTCTTACTTGCAACGAAATGCATTAGTCGTGGTTTGGGTTCTTGTGATTGTGGTGGTGGTGTAGGTTTTTGGTGTGTTTCTGTTGCTATAGCTAAATCGCTTTTTCGGATTCGTGTGTTTGCTCTGTTATGTGTGTCGATTGATATTGTGGTTGGTGTGTAATCAGTTATGGTTCCATCTGGAAGTTTATTCCACAATGGTTTTATTATTCCCCTTGGTTCTGGTGCTCTCCTCATTAGTGTTTTTCTGGCTACTTGTTTTCTTTTATTTATTAGTACGGAGGTCTTTTCTCTGAATATTATACTTAATTTATCGGGTGTTATCTTAATCGGTGATATTTGCTTACGTTTAGACTGTCTTTGTCTTGCTAGGGGAATAGTGTCCGACTCCGCATCTGAATTTTCTGGCGGATTATACTGTATGTCCAGATTTTGTTCGGAGTCCGAAAAGTTCCACATTTGCTTGTTGGTCGAGCATTGGGCGTCTGAGGATCTTCTTCTCTAAATAGAATTTCTTTATGTTATTATATGTGAGGCTTTTCTTGTAAGGGCGTGTGACTATATTGCTTGTTTGTCTGTTTGGTTTTCTGTCGAAGTGTGCTTCGAATGGTGTAATTTTTGTGGTTGTGTTTGGTATCAGTTTTATGTTTTCTATTATTGCGGATATTTTGCTTGCTAGTATTTCATTTGACCAATTGGTATCTACGTTTATTGCTGCTAGTCTTCTTTTTATGGTTTGTATTAGTCTTTCGACCATTCCTCTACCTCTGTGATCTCCCGTTGGAGCTAGTATTAGTCTTATGTTGTTATCTTTGCAAAAGATTTCAAAGATTTTTGCTTTGAAAGCTTGTGCCCTGTCGCACCTTAGTGATCTTGGTATTCCGTGAAATTTTATTTACTCTTTTAGGTAGCTTATGGCTGTACTTGTACCTGTGTCACAATTATTATATGTTTCCGCGTGGGGTATCTGAATTATCTCTCTATTGTTACTAATATGTATGTGTCTCTGCTTTTGTTTGTTATTTGGCCTGCCAAATTCATTTGGATTTCTTCCTTTGGTTCTGATAGTGTTGGTAATGATGTGTGTTTGTTTTTTGGAATGATTGGTTTTAAATTTTTCCCTGTTTTTGTGCACTGTTTGCATCTTTGCGCTAGCGCTACTACGTCCTGATGGATTTGTGGATACCAGATTAATTGGGCTAAATAAATCATACCAGCTTGGCCTGGGTGAGGTTTTGTGTACTGACTCGATAACTGTTTTCCGTAACTGAGTAGGGATATACATTTTGCCGTCATAGAGAATTCATCCATTTGGATTTACTGAGAGATCTTTTTGGAGGCTGTACCAGTATTTATAAAAATTTTTGATTGCGTTCTAATCTTGCAGCTCTATAAATCTGCGGATTTTGTTGCTGCTTTTATCGTTTTTGATTGCCTCCGCTATAAATGATTCACCAAGTACTTTGTGTAAGTTTAGTAAGTAGTCTGGGGAATTTTTGAGAGTAATTTTGTCAAAGGGGTTTTACACAATGTGGGGTTTAGTGGTTTCAGTCCTTGTCCAATATTTGATCAACACTCTGTTTGGGTGCCGATGGTAATGGCTTCGGGGGCTGTAATGGAATTTGGAGTTTGGGGATTGTCTGGTGGGGTGTTAGTATGGTCTATTGATGACATGTTTTTCTTGTTTGGGCCACGAAATCTGTTTGTAATTTGTTGTTCGAATGTTTTAATGTTGGGTTTATTTCTTGTACAATCGTTTACGAAAAGTGGATTAATAGAGAACGACTGTTTTGTCCTACAAAAATGGCTAAAAACGTTTTGCTTTGTTTGTTTTTGTTCTCTTGTCTGTATTACGTCATTTTGTGCTGGTTTATTTGCTGCGATCCTATTGGATGAAATTTTGTCTGCTCTTTTTTAGCATAAATTTGAATGAGTCGATTAAGTTATTAATTATTGCGTCGATTAAGTCGATTAATTATTGCTGCTGAGGTCGGATGTCTACTGAAGTAGTCTGCAAATCCCATGTTTTTTCCCGCAATATGTTCTGAAAAATTGAAGGGTAAAAGTCTATCTACCCATCTTGTTAGTCGGCTTTGATATGTTTTATTTCCCCTATTGTCTTTTACTGTTGATAATAGGGCTTTTTGATCCGTTTGGAGTGTGAAGTGTGACCCGTATAAGTAGTATTTGAAGTGTTCTAGTGACCATACTAATGATAATAGCTGTAAATCACTTATGCTGTATTTTTGTTCGTTGCTGTTTAAAAATCTACTCGCGTACGCGATTGGATGCCATCCAATATTGTATTTTTGTTCGATGCAGGCTCCTAATCCTTCCTTACTTGCGTTGCTGCGGACCCTTGTTGTTCGTTTTGTATCGAAGTGCTTGTTTTCTATTATTTGTCTGATTGCGTTTTTCATTTGGTGGAATGATTTTGTGTACTCTCCATTCCAATCTAATTTGGTGTTTTTTATTTTTTTTCTTTATGTGAAAGTAATGATCAGAGTGGTGCTGATATCTGTGATAGGTTGGGAATGAATTTTTGTAAGTGGTGTATGCTACCCATTAGCGATCTGAGTTGTTCTAGGTTTTTGTTGCGTCCATTTTTATGATGGCTTCGGTTTTTCGTTTCGTTGGTGTTATTCCATCTGGATATATTTTGTATCCAAGCTATGTTATTTCTGTGACCGCAAATTTGCATATATGTAGGCTTATCGCCAAGTTTTCTTTGTCTATCCGGGCGAGTACTTTATCTAATTCATTTTAATAGTTTGTAAGTGATCCCTTAGTTATTATTATTATATCGTCTAAAAAGGCGTGTGCTGAATTAATGTTTGCCAGTGTAAAGTCCATTATTTTTTGGAATTTTGCTGGCATATCTGTTAGTCCATAGAAGCCATTTATGAATCGGTACGTTCCTGTAGCATTTCCTCCCAATATGTTGAAGTTGCAATGTTTTTGTGTTTCTTCAAGTAAGGGGACTTGGCTATATGCGTATTTTAAGTCTATATTTGAGAAGTACAGTGTTCCTGTATTTTGTTTAAAGCTGATCTTACATGCTAATGTATCCATAATGTGGTCTATACTTTGCATCTAATAACTGTTTTTGTGAATAGCGTCATTTAGTTTTTTTGAATCTAGTGTTATTTTTATGGATTTGTCGTGTTTTACTGTGATTACTATTGGAATAATGAAATATTCGTCAGAGCATTTGTTTAATTTAATTATTTGCTTATCTTCTATGGGTTTATTTAAATCTCTTCTACTTTGTCTATTAGACGAAGTGGAACTCGTCTTCCTTTATGCCGTGTGGGTGGAATGAATTGTGGAATGTGGATTTTGCTATGTGGTTTTTTGATTTTCCAATTCTGGTGCATAAGTGGGGATATTTTTTGAATATCCATTTCGCAATGTTGTTTTCTATTTGTTGTATGTTATGTATTTTCTCACCTGGTGTTTTGTAGGTTAAGTCGATCCCGAGTTTTTGCAGGTTGTCCCTGCCTAGTAGGTTTACTTTGTTTTGCGGGACAACGCGGATTTGGTAATTGTGTGCCGTTGTGTTGCCTGTTACTAGATTCAATTGGATTTTGAGTAGTCCACTTTTATCTTGTTATTGTTGAAGCATCTGAACTCCCCGATGATCTTATCCTGTTTGACGATTTTGTTGCCTAGTTTCGTTATTAGGTATTGTGCGGTGCGCCGTGAGATGAATGAACGTGGGCTGCCTGTGTCTACCAAATAGTTGATGTCCTCTTCTTTACTTTTTGTTTGCATCCAGAATTCTCCTTGTTGATTTTTGTTGATGTCTTTTTTGGTTACTGTAGTGAAAATTAGTGATTGGATAAAATTTATGGAACCCCAGTCTTCCATCATTTCTCTGATGTAGCATGTGCTCTCGGGGTCGATTGTTTCTGTCTCTTCTTCTTCCTCCTCTTGGATTGACTCATTATCAGGAATTGATTGTATATTACAAACTCGTCTTGTGTTTGTTTGTTGTTGTGTATTGTTTTGTTGTTGGCTTTTGTTGTTGTATGTTTGGTTGTTTTTTGCGTATTTTGTATTTCCGATCTTCCTGGTGGCATTTCGGATCTGCAAACTTTGGCGTAGTGTCCTACTTTTTTACAGATGTTACATATTGAGTTTTTTGCTGGGCAATTGTCGAGGTGTCCTTTGATGAATTTGTTAGCTTGTTGTTATTTGGAGGTGTGGGGAGTCTTTGTCTGTAGGTGTCTTTGTCTTTGTATTAGGTTGATCCCGGATCCACTTGGACTTTGTGCCTGAGTGTTGCTTATCCGTTGTTGATTTTCTTGTCCTCTTTCTCTTGGGTTTGGGTAGTTTAAGGTTTCTAGAGGGTTTCTGTCTTCTGAGAGTAGATCAATTTGGATCTGCAGTTTCGACATTCTCTGTATAAAATTGCTTTTGACCAAGCTGTCTTCTAGGTCTTCCCAGTTGCATAGTGCTGCTTTTTGTTTTATTCTTGAGTGGAATCGTTCTAGTGATTCGCCTGTGTTTTTGTGTGCATCTGAAAAATTGGAATCTGTCGAATGTTTCGTTTCTGATTTCTTTGAATGCGTCCTGTAGTTGTATTACTAGTGCATCTGTTGTACATTTGGATAGATCTGTGTGTGGATTGCGTTGATGAAATATGTTTGTTCCTTCTGTTCCGAGTGAGAGATAGATTAGCCTTTTTACTTTGTTATCGACTTCGTCCCATTTTGAATTGTCTATCATTGGACCTTGGTCCTCTACTGCTTGACATTGATTTTTCCAATCTACTTTTCTTTTATTGTTTCTCTGCTCCCTCTGTCTCTTTTCTGCTGTTGTTTCGTCTGGAAGTGCTGGTTCGTAGATTGGTTCTTTTGGGTAATCTAATTCTTCTGCGGTTGGTTTTGGTCGCAGTAATTTTTCTACCTGAATGTTCTCTTTTGCCGAAATGGCTAGTTTTGTTGTTGTTATCCATTTTTTTACATGTTGTTGTGGGTTGTGCTCCTTTTTCCCAAAATAGGGCTACGCCTATTGGTGAACGTGTTAATGCTGACTGCGCCATGTTGTGTGCTAAACGATAGCGGTCAAAAGATCAGTTGCGAAGAGTCAATTCAGACTGTTTTTCACTTTTCAGTTTGGCAAAAAGCACTTTGATTTATTCTCGCAACGTTAGCATAAACTTATGTGACAGACAACACCTGTCTATAAGGATTCACAATTTATGTATACAACGAAAAGATTAAGTTCATGAGTAAGTAAGTTTACTGCAACAGTGTAACAAAGTTCTAACACAACGATCCTGCATTCCATATGAAATGATAATACTAGTAATATAGTTTAACAGTGTTGATAATAGTAGGTGTTATACTTGGCTTCATACATCCTCCACCACAATAATAATAATAATAATAATAATAATAATAATAATAATAATAATAATAATAATAATAATAATTTTATTAATAATAATAATAATAATAATAATAATAAGACTAAAAATAGTAATAATGATACTAATAATAATAATACTAATCATAATAATAATAATAATAATAGTTATAATAATGATAATAATAATAATAATAATAATAATAATAATAATAATAATAATAATAATAATAATAATAGAAATAAGAATAATAATAATAATAATACTAAAAATAATAATAATAATAATAATAATAATAATATTAATAATAATAATAATAATAATAATAATAATAATAATAATAATAATAATAATAATAATAATAATAATAATAATAATAATAAACATAACCGGCTAAACGTCGGAAGAATTCCTCTAGAACAACTAGTGGGAGCTCTAGTCAACTTCAGCCTGTTCAGTCGGGGGGAGGCGGGAGGGGGAAGGGTGTGGGGGGAGGGGGAGCCTAAATGGGACCAATAAGTTTAATAGTGGGCTTCAAAAACCACGTAAGAGGTTAACATATACCACTATTAAGATTTGAAGTAAAAAATCCACCAGTTTCGGTGCACTTTTCATTTGAATTTTAGTATTAAATTGCCGCCAGTTGAGTTCAGTTGCTTGAAATTGTGATAGGAAAAGAATTTTAGATCACGCGAAACGCAAAAAGTCAAGGGCGTAAAAGTCACTCGAAAAGTCAAAATTGTCAAGCGAAAATTTTGCAGAAAAAAGACGCACACGTTTACAATAATTGCTATGAACTTCCTTCAAGAGCAATTGAAAATAAAAATAATAGTAATAAAAATAATAAAAAATATATAATAATAATAATAATAATAATAATAATAATAATAATAATAATAATAATAATAATAATAATAATAATAATAATAATAATAATAATATTAATAATAATAATAATAAAAATAATAACAACAATAATAATAATAATAATATTAATAATAATAATATTAATAATAATAAAAATAAAAATAATAATAATAATATCAAGTCAATATGAGCAATGAACTACGACATCTCGGTAATTCAAATGAACCGATCCCAGAAAAAAAATTAACAAAAAAAAGTGAGAAACGAACATGGCTTTCTCTTTCCGTTATCAGCTAACACAAAAAAGTACTCTTGGTCTTGAAGTTGTTCATTGTAATCGAAATTATATTATAAATAACAAAATTATTTGTGATTTCAAACTCCTTAAATATTTAGCTCTAAGGAGATGAGCTAGATAAACAATTCTTTCATACAAAATTTAACATTTTGTTGTTTTTATGTTTAAAGCATTTGTTTTTGCTTGATTCTGTATGTTGTCCGCCCATGTTTTCTAATCTTACATTAATTCAGTTTTAAAACAAACTTTCATACTAGAAAAGAGGTCACGGGAATTTGGTGTTTATCTGTTTGGTCGTTTGAATGTTTGAGCCGATCAGAAATCACTCGACGCAATTACTTTTCAAAAATAAATGATGAAACTGAAATTATGAGCGCTGCGTGTGATACGACGTCTCGGTAATTCTGTTGAATCAAAAAACAAAAACAAAAACACCAAATGAAAGATGAACATGGCATTTTCGGGTCCAATTTGAATGATTAACTTGTGAGAACTTGCAAGTTCACACAAGGCGGTGAATCGGCTTGCAAGTGTTTTTTCCAAAAACGTGAAGCTCTTACAAATTAACCATTTGACCTACTAGGCTCTTGAAAGTTAACAACCCTACCCACAGCCTTTTGCACAAGTTAAACCTTTGGCTTAAAACATATGTACTTACATAATTTGTTAGAATATAAGTTGCTGCAAAATAACATTTCTGACAATATTGTAGCAAAAAACGTTGATATGAATGTAAGCAGATGCTTAAAAGAGAAACGCTAGCTTCTGTAAAAGTGTGAACTGAAAGAAAAAATTTTAAAAAATTTATCAAAAATGAAGAGTAAACAAATTATTTGAGATAAAAAATGCTGACATATGAAGACGAAACTTCGATCAATTTCAAAAAGGGTAAAACATTATCTAGAAATTTTATAATTGCAATCGGGAAGAAGCTAAATGAGATATACTATTTAGTAATAAAATTGCACAAGGGCATCTTGAGCTGACAAATATTTAAAGTAACCGCTTCGTCAACCATCGGTCGCATTATATATTGTTATTCAAATTGAGCAACCTACACGGCTGCAATTTTGACAACTGTTAATGACAAAAAATTGTATTGAATTAAACAATGAGAGTCGAGCTCAAATGGAACGAACTCGGAAGAAGACTAAAAGATAGCCGTTCGAATTGCAAGTTCTTACAAATCAACCACATTTTGCAAGAAACTTTAAAATTCTTACGAGTTAACCGTTCCTTCTATACCCGGGTTCTAATTCGGCTATTAACTAACAACAAAAGTAAACAAAATTCTATTGATACCAAAACTATTTGTGATTTCTGACTCCTTCAAAATTTAGCTCACAAGTGCTAGATAAACAATTCTTACGTATACATTTTCATGTTTGGTTATCTAATGTTTTATGGATTTGTATTTGCTTACTTCTGCATAATGTCCGTCCAAGTTTTCTAATCTTATAATAATTCAAATTTGAAACAAT
Source organism: Convolutriloba macropyga (assembly GCF_964194025.1). Classification (NCBI taxonomy): domain Eukaryota; kingdom Metazoa; phylum Xenacoelomorpha; order Acoela; family Convolutidae; genus Convolutriloba; species Convolutriloba macropyga. Next base: position 23,905,887 of record NC_134480.1, read on the forward strand.
TTCTCATACTAAAAAGCTGTCATTATAATTTGGCTTCTGTTTGCTTCGTGGTTTGCATGTTTGAATTAAACAGAAATCACTCGACCTAACTAATTTTTTAATAATGATTATATCTGTTGATTATATTTGATGATTATATATATATATATATATATATAAATATATATATATATATATATATATGTATATATATATATATATATATATATATATATATATATATATATATATATGTATAATTATATGCATATATAGTGTCTTTTGGTTTCTGTTTGCTTAGTCGCTTGCATAATTGAATCGATCAGAAAACACTCGACGCAATTAATTTTTTAAAGAAAGCTAAATCTGAACTAAAGGGCGTCGTGAGTTTTTCATTTGAAAATTTTGCGCTCTGATTATTATATATGATGATCATATCTGATGATTATTTATATTATACATATTTACATTTACACAGATGTAAAAATATATACATATAGTTATATATAGTTACACACACACACA
>NC_134480.1:23906590-23919090 GCF_964194025.1 Convolutriloba macropyga
ATATATATATATACCTATATATATATATATATATATATATATATATATATATATATATATATATAGGTATATATATATATATATATATATATATATATATAAATTTTAATATATATATATATATATATATATATATATATATATATATTAAAATTTATATATATATATATATATATATATATATATACCTATATATATATATATATATATATATATATATATATATATATATATATATATATATATATATATATATATATATATATATATATATATATATATATATATAGGTATATATATATATATATATATATATATATATAAATTTTAATATATATATATATATATATATATATATATTAGTTTATCTGTTTTTTTGTTGGTTATTGTGTTTCGTGAGTTATTTTGGTTACTTTTAGTTTGGATTGTTTCACTGCTTGGTACAAATTTGCTTTATTAATTCGTTATATCGAGGTTTGTACCAAGTATCGGTCAAATTTTTTGTTTAAGCTGATTTGGCTGTGCAAAACCAACTCTAAATTTTTATTACATTAAATTTTCTATTGAAACGAGGACATTAATCCTATGATCATTATGAAGTCAGTGTTTCAATCAATCGATATTATATTTTTCGTCTATAAACAATTGTCCTACTTTCTGATTGATTATTTTACATTATTCTGGTAATTGTTGTACATTTTTTATACGAACACTTGTGGTAAACTTGCGTGTTTGTATTTGTGCGTGTGTGTATTTGCGTTTGTGTGTGCACGCGTGTGTGTGTGTGTGCGTTTGTGTGTGTATGCGTGTGCGTGCGTGCGTGCGTGTGTGTGTGTGTGTGTGTGTGTGTGTGTGTGTTCGCGCTTACGCACGAAGCGCGACTTGAAATTAATCAGAAAAAATGACCGTTCTCCACCAGGATTGTTAGCAATAAACACCAAGCGCCCTAAAGGTTTTGGACAGGCATGCTGGTTTGATCATATTCATACTTAAGAAAAGAAATTTTTGAAGATATTTTTAGGAATATGACCATATTGATTGCTTTCTAAACATATATAGGTTTAGAAAGCAATCAAAATGGTCATACTCCTAAAAACAACTTCAAAAATCAAAAACTTCTTTTCTTAAGTATGAAAAAACGATCAAATCTAACATGCCCGTCAAAAACCTTCAGAGCGTTTGGTGTGTATTGCTAACAATCCTGGTGGAGAACGGTCAATTTCAATTCGCGCGTCGTGTGTAAAAGCGCACATACACACACGCACCCACACGCACACACACACACACACACACACACGCACACGCACACACACACACACACACACACACACACACGCACGCACACACACACACACACATAACAAAACCAACCTTGTCAGACATTATTTTGCGCAGATTGCTCGGAGAAAAAACCGGTCCATTCTGTAAAATGTTGGTCAAAAATAGTCATTTAATATTAAATGACCATTTTTTTACCAACATTATACAGAATTGATGGGTTTTTTCTTAGCAATCTGCGCAAAATAATGTCTGCAAGGTTGGTTTTGAATTTTAAGTAATTCATCAAAATTATGGACGCCAAGTGGCACGTATCCCACTTCTGAAAGTTTCTGATCATACCCTGGACGAGAGAGAATGGCTATCTTGTAAGATCTTACAAGATTCTTATAAAAGATGGTTATCTTATAAGTTCTAACAAAAAATGGTTATCTTGTAAGATCTTACAAGATGAATGGTTGTCTTGTAAGATTTTACAAGATGAATGGTTATCTTGTAAGATTCTTGCAAGTTCGTTCCGGTTGAGCTGCATTCTCATTGGTTCTTTAATGCGCAATTTTCTTCATTTAATGCGTTGAAGTTTTGAGAAGTGTTTGCGTATTTTGACTGATATATTTATTCATTAATTTGATTGAAAAATGCTTTTCAACATAAGTTTTACTGCACCAGTACAAAATTATCAACTTTTACTTTTGACTTATTGCGAAAAAACTGAAAACGTGAAAGAAATTAACATGCTCTTATGAATAAAAAAATGCAGATTTGTTTAATATTAAATCAATTTTTTCTCATTGCATTCAATCTGGAGGAACAAAAAAACCCATATTCGCACTTTCTATTTAATGCTGGGTGTAAATTTATTACTCAAAGAATTTTTTTTGACTTTCAAGTTTTGCACTGTTTAGAACAAATTTCACGTTTTTTCGTCTTGGAAATCTTCTCCAAATTTTTTATGCGCTGTGTGTTTCAGTCCTCTGTATTTCGATTCCTGCAAGACAACGGTTAATCTTGTAAGAATCATACAAGACGATTGTTTATCTTATAAGGATCTTGTAAGACGAATGCTTGTCTTGTAAAAATCTTGTAAGACGAATGCCTATCTTATAAGAATCTTGTAAGACGAATGCTTATCTTGTAAGAATCTGTCAGAAAATCTTGTAAGACGATGCATCCTCTTGTAAGATTCTGACAGAATCTTACAAGATCTTACAAGATAACCATCCCCAGTTCACTCGGGTATGGAAAAAAATAAATTTCCTGTAAATTGCGAACAATATTGACACAGCAAACACACGATGGTTTATTTTCAAACATTTATCCAAACAAAATATTTTCTAAAGAAAAGGCTTGGCAATTTATAAAGTTATCCCTAGTTTCTTACAAGAACATAAGATAAATATTGGATCACTTAAAAATCTCACCTTTAGATTTCACGCGATTTAGTATTTAGCAGTATAATTGCGGAATAAAATTGTTCCTTGAAGTCGACAATTTTCTGGATAGTGATTAGTACAAAATTGATTTCACACCTGATACCACATTGGGTAGGAAAAAGGGCAAATTGGGCATGAGAAAATCGGAAAAGGCGTAGACCCAGACCCGCTTTGACTTCAGAACAAAGTGGACGAAATTTCGCTAAATCTATTTTTTTAAATTTTTAAAGTAAACAAGCGCCCTGTGAATGCCTTTGCCCAGAAAGTTGTCAATGAGCTTGCCAAATCAAGTCATTTGGATTTTCTTGGAATTACTTTCTGGGATCATAGTAACATAGTAAATCAGCACTGAATTATGGTATCTCAAGTCTGTATTTTTCTGTGATCAATTTCTGATCAGGACACTTTTTACCATGAAAAAAATATTTTCGAGGAAAAATGATTTTCACAAAAGCAAGATTACTAAGAATGTTAACGACAGGCTGTGGATGGTAAATTAGGCGGAAGCTCGATTAGGCGAAGCCAATTTTGTGGCCACTAGGTGAAAATTTTCAAATAACTTTTTGTGCAAGTTAGGCGAAAACTAATTAAAACACATAATGACGGTAATTCAAAATCGGCTTGACGCTATGAAGTACCCAAATCTCCCTAACAATTGTCAACTTAATAAGAACTCATATAAACATGGATCACAGAATCAACCGAAAATTGGTTTTTCCATATTGTAAAGTCGCCTCATTTCAGTTTACTTGTATCCCATAGTTATGTCAACGATTATCTGGAAGTTAACCGCCTCAAATAGCTCCCATCTACTAAGAATGACGAGCTCGCATCTATTAAGAATGACGCATATTTTTTTAAAAAAAATAGTATTTACTCATTCTGCGGTAAATTTTAACAGAATCCCCTTCTCGGATATTACCAAGGAGCGTACAAAGGATGTGAAAGGTGGTATTCAATCAATCCCATTTCATGTTAAGACAATATTTATGGACAATAGAGTACTTTACAGCTTCAAGCGGATATTGACGTAACGTTTTTAAGTGTTTTAATTGGTTTTGCCTATTTTCCGCAAAAAAAATAGTTGAAAAATTTTGCCTAATGACCACAAAAATTGACTTCGCCTCTTCGAGCTTTCGTCTAATATCATACGCCTCCAACAGCCTACATATCAATTATTCCTAAACAATTGAGGTACCTTCAGCCAAACAGCGTTTTCAAATGACCAAAAAACTCTGTCATAGGGCTGACATCAGTTTATATTACGAGACTGATGAAAAAATTTTTCATGCCCCTTAAAAGTTGTTAAAATTTGAGAGCCGGTGCCGAATATGGAATACTTAACGTGTCAAAAAACTTAACGTGGAAAAATGGCAATACATAAAAGAAACGGATAATTAGATTAAAAAATTTTGAGGTAATATTGACACCCAATGAAATGAAAATTGATACACACTAATTTTTAACATGATATAAACGTGCGGCACGAAAACCGTCAGAAAGATATTTTGGACATGCAAGATTTTTGCGAGAAATTCAAGAAATAATATCTTGAAAAGATAAGCAGGAAAGAATCGCCATGATAATATCAAAAATTGTCAAGTTTAAATAAGATTTATCGTTTGTTATCAAACATTGGATTCAGTGGGCATCATAATCTCAAAATGATTTTTAGTGTAGTTGAATATCACATTTTCTAATTGTAGATTACTTTATAAGTAGCTATAGTCCGTATCACTTAGAAAAATTACATTCGCCTTCTCGGCTTGATAATTTGTTGATAAATTTAACAGCCAGGATTCACAGACTGGTTGTTGCGCAAGCACACATTGGCTTCCGTTACTGTCGCATGTGAGCAACTTGTCACTGAAATTTGCGTCAAATATAGATAAGATTTATTATTTGCTGCATGGATCGACATTTTTACTGTAGTAAAATGTAGTTTTTTAAGAGTTTTTGAGGATGAGATAGTCTTGAATTGAAATGTAGTTAACAAAGAAGACAAAATATGAAATATTGGACTTCTCAAATCTGAGGAAATTGGTTCAAAAAAGCTTTTCTTTCAGAGAATAAAACTGAAAGAAAAAAGTCGGATTTCCGTTAGACTTAAAACTCTCAGGAGAAATGTAATCCTTTGTTTCTGCTGAAGACTTGGTTTAATAATGATAAATTGCGGCAAATCAAATAAAAAAGAGGCGTTACTATGTTTCACATTTTCAGATAATAAATTTCAGTTTAATCAAATTTTTAGTTTTAAATTTTTCAAATTCGAGAGTCCGAGATTCTCGGAGTTTTCTACTTCCTCTCATAGCAAAAATTCATGGAAAAACAAATTAAATGTATCCAGCAAGCAACACAATGCCTAAAACGTATGAAAAACCTTATGATCTTATAGCCTTCAATAATATAACTTAATATTGTTTTTATCCTCAAGAGATCAATTGTGAGCGTAATAGCGTTTGAACTTCGTTTCTATGAAAAAAAGAAATGGTAGAGTTAATAGAAACTACAGTGGGCTATAATACAAATCAATTTCAGTGCCAAGCACTCATTTGTATATTCATCCAGCAAAATTTTCTAAAAAATAAAAAAAAGTCATGGGGAACATGTACTTAGCTAAATTCACTTTACCAGCTGTTCCTTTTTAGCCCAATTTTTTGTAGTTCATAAAATTGAGGCAAAATCTTACCTATTAAACACATTTTCAGGTTTCTTTTCAAACTGAAAATTAAATTGCTAATATAAATTTGATTTAAATACGATCGTAAAAACAAAAACAGGCAAAAACCATCAAGTCCATTTTTTGGAAACGGTGTCAGAGCCTATAACATCATAATCCATTCACTACAAATATTGAATATAATCGATTAAACGTTATTTCTATTTAAATTAATGTGCCTTTAATGCGATAATCGAACGAGACAGAAAAAAAAAAGAACTTCAAAAGGTAGACAATGTCAACAATTAAAACATTGTTTTAAAAGCTCCTAGTGTCAACGCCAGAAAACCATTTTCTAATTGAATAAACATCGCTAATGATTGAATCATATTTTACTCACCAAAAAAATGAGGTCTGTCTTTTAATGAAATATGCAGGGTGGCAGAAATAGGATCAAAATAGGCAAAACACAGAGCGAAAAAAATTTTGGAGTGATTTCAACCATACGCTTTCAACACAAAGATTGCTTTGTTACTGCCCAGGAAGCCAGTCAGATATTACATTACTGCGACTAATTCAAAAAGACTAAAAAAAACCAACAAACACAGAAAAAACTCAACTTTCACAAAAAGCTTGAAGCTGAAACAACATATGCTTTTTGCTGATATTGTACTCTATTTTCAGTTGCCTCCACTTGCAAATCAATTTTACTTGGCAACAACCGAGCTGAGATTTGAAATCGTTCTGGATTTGAAAAGGTTTTGGCATTTTTGTGTGTGTACTTTTAGGTTATTTAACCTAAAAACACACATACAAAAATGCCAAAATCTTTTTTTTCTAAAGTACAGCACCCCATTGCAATCCCAATTTTTCTTGAACCGTAAAATTCCACAAATCAGCAAGAAATCATCTCTCTATTGCTGATTTTGTCCTTAAACCAAAAAAATTTCTAGATATTTCTAAAAAAGCTAGTTTTACCAAAAAGTGATTATATCCAAACTAGATGATGATTTTGGATTATTATCGAGTTTTATTGGCGAAGAACCATAATGCATCAACTGAAACCGATAAAGAGTTTCTTCGGTATCTCCTAACATGACCAATTAGTCCTTTGAATAATTATACACAGTCGAAAGACTACAAAAGCAACATGAAATGCTAGCGAAAGTCAAGATATCATTAAAACATTAGGAAAACCATTTAGCGGAGCCATAAAATCTATCATTTTTACTGAGAAAAGAACAATTTGTATTCATTGAACCTAATTTGCACTTAAATGCGACCTCTTACTATTCAAATTTTGTTTTGAAAACAAATTTCCCTGAGTTTCGGGTGAAAAAAATGCAAAAAATTGATAAAGGACAAACCCGAATTATAATCTTAAACTTTCTTCATTGCAAAACTCAACAATGAGATTGGTTTTGCAATCACTAACCGGCTCTTAAAAAACGCAAATTCAAATAATTATGCAATACTTTTTTTCGCAAACTAAAATTTCATTTTACCGAAGCTAAGATCAATTTAATTTAACCTAGATACGTTACAATGTTAGATCTAGATTTTCGCAGGAACAAGAGGTGAAAAGGCCTTATCTGAATAAACAGAGATTGTGTTAGCAGTTTTGATATCTGCATTATAAGCCATTCTGTACAAAGTGGAAAGATATTTGACACCATTTTTCATTTTAAAAAAGCTGAGTTTTTCAAAAATTAGGAAAAATAAAACCAAAGCAGTTGGTCCGAAGAATTCAATAAATCAAATTATATTATCAAACGTAAAGCCAATGAAACTATCGTTAACAATTTTATCTTATTTTTATCAAACTCGATTTACAAGATTTAAACCCCCGTTTTACCTTGAAAAACGCAAAATTAAAGAAAACATTTTAAGTTCCGCGGTTAACAAGTTTTCTAATAATACAACCCAAAACTCTGGGCGATGAATATAGCGATCGGCGAAAATTGACTGAACAAAAAACGCAGTTGAGCTTTTACCCCCCCCCCCCCCCCCCGCTGAAGTGGGTCAGATCATTAACTTTTTCCAAATAATTGGTGTGAGATGAGATGTAATCAGATGTAATTGCAAAGAAATATTTCACAATTTTTTCAAAGAAATCGACTTTGATGCATTATAGTGTGTTATGTTGTCCGAATCAGCCTTCTTTAGACGATTAATAATTTAGTAAAAAAATCTGCTAAAATCAATTTTTATCTACCATTTAGATGCGGGCAAAAATTAAGGCTGACTTAAATAACAAATTAACAAAGTTAAATAATTATCGACCAAAATTAATGAAACCACGCCTACAACCAGTTGAAAATTTTAAAATTTTGATTTAAAAAAAGTTTGTTTTTCTGCAAAAGTAATCATAAAGTTGTCAATTCACTGGATTTAATTGATCACCCCTCACAAAAGAAGCAGCTTTATAACTTATTAATTTTTTGTTTAAGCCCCAAAAAATAACTAAAGTAATTATTAAACTCCTTTTCTCCAAACTCATAATGTATAGTGTGCAAGCGAAAAGTGAACCCGAGTTGGCTCATATCTCGATGAGCTGGTCAGCTTTGTTAAGCCCAATAAACAATTATTATAGACAACGAGTTATGCAAAACAGTTAAATTTATTAATACAATTGAATTTAAATTTTGGGAACTCAGTAGTTAAATTTGGTTCTCAGTAACAATTTTTCTTACCTTTTTGATGATGCTAAAAAATTGACTTCACGCGGAATCGAAAAGATTTCACAGACTGATTTCTGTACTGAAATTGAAAGAAACTTTAGTTAAGTTGAAGCAATATCCTTTGAAAGTGGTTCAATATCCTTTATGTTCTTCACTAGTTATTAAAATTACGCTCCCGGCATCGACAAAAATTTTCTTGTTCCATTCCTTTATTTGGTGAATTTTTCAGTGCTAAAATGACTAATTTTTCTAACTGTAAAAGCACCAAGTTGCGTCGGGGAGTCAATGGTGGCAAAAATTTGGATATTGGGAAAATTTTAGGATAAGGAAAGGTAGCCAATTGTTAAGAATCAAGTAATTCAATTAAAGCTGTCACGTTTTAAATCGGGCCATTTAAAATTTGCATTCTTGAAAGCAACAAGCAGCTACCAGGACTTTTCCCTAAAGAGGTACAAAATTGACTGTCACGGTTTCAAATGTCAGAAATTCAGTTCAAAACATATGATATACTGAATAAATTCAGCTACACCGAATGATTGCAAATGATTGATTTCAAGTAAAAAAAATATGGCGTTGTTCATTTGAGTCGTTAAAATATGGCGTTGTTAAAAATAGAGAGACAACTGTTATAAAAATTCAGTATACAAAAACAAAGCTAGGGAAAAACCGCGGTTCAAATTTCTTCAGGTAAAAAATGGTTTAATTTTATAGATGGATGGAAGCATCTTGACTATCCCGGAAGAGAGAGAATGGTTATCTTGTAAGATCTTGCAAGATTTTTATAAAAGATGGTTAATTTATAAGTTCTGACCAAATTCTTACGACTGATGCTTATCTTGTAAGATCTTACAAGATGAATGGCTATCTTGTAAGATTCTTGCAAGTTCGTTCCGGTTGAGCTGCATTCTCATTGGCTCTTTTGCGCGCAGATTTCTTCACTTAATGCAGTGAAATTTTGAGAGTTGGTTGCGTATTTTTGACTAATATTTTTATGCATTAATTTGATTGAATATGCTTTTCAAAATAACAAATTTTACTGCATCAGTACAAAATATTAATGAAATATCAAGGCCAAAAAATGAAACGCGTGAATAATTAAATTTTCTCATATTTGTGCTCTTATGAATTATAAAAAGCAGAATTATTTGTTTTCAATTAGGTGTATTCTCATTGCATTCAATCTGGAGAAACAGAAAAAAGTACCCATATTCGTATCTTTCAATTAATAAATACTGGGTAATAATTGATTATTCAAAATCATGTTTTTGACTTTCAAGTTTTACACTGTTGAAAAGAAATTACATGTTTTTCGTCATGTGAATAGTCTCCAATTTTTTTGTGCAGTGTATTCTAGTTCAGTGATGAACCGCTGCCTTGCAAAACTCTTGCAAGACAACGGTTAATCTTGTAAGAATCATTTAAGATGAATTTTTATCTTATAAGCATCGTGTAAGACGAATGCTTATCTTGTAAGATTCTTGTCAGAAATTCTTGTAAGACGATGCATCCTCCTGTACGATTCCGCCAGAACCTTACAAGATCGTACGAGATAACCACCCCAGTCCACTCGGGTAGTACTTAATCTATATGGCAATTTATATGCAACCAATTTTAGTCATAGCAGTTGATCAGTTTTTTGGAATGCATGCAATTTGAATCAGTTTCAAACGTCTATTCAACTTCAGTGAGCAAGATAAATTTTCGAAAAAAATGCGCGTTTTTTGTATGTCAACTCACAGTTGTTTTTAAAAGTTTTGGAGAAGAAAACCTTTAACAGTAGTAAAAACTCTATCATAAATGTAACATTGATGTCGTTCTTAATTCAGCACTTATAGAAAACTGCAAATTTAGTTGAATTTTTCTATTAAAGATATTTGAAATTTAAACTATTTTTTTTCCTCTCACTGTTGCCTACATACGCTTACAACTATAACTTTAAAAGAATTTTTTAAGAAGGGATGGTACAAATTTTTGATGAAATATACCGGATAAAAATTTTGCAGTCACGGCAAAATTTCAACGACTCCTCAAAAATTAAAACTAAATTTCGATCAATAATTTAAAGTGCAAACATTACCATGATTGAATTGAGCAATTGAATTTAAATAAAACTGTTAAAACTTTTACGAGCGACTACATTCTTTTCTAATTTTGATTAACGCTATGATCTCAAAGTAATTTTGATAATAACACTGTCTCAAAGATGTTTAGTGAACAGCAAAACTGGGGTGCCCAGAGTGAAAACCAAAGAAATCGTCGCAATCAATGTTTTCATGCAATGTTTGTGAACGCTGAATTGATGATAATTGGTCTGGGCTTGAATGTGAAGTTTTTGGGTCCTGAAAAATACGTAATCAATTGTAAAGTAGAAACAGAATTCCAGTTTGTCAATTTCTGGGGGAAATGATTAAAAATGGCCTTATATCTAACTAAATTAATAAAATACTTCGCTAACTTCAAATTTAAGGAAATTTGGAAACAAAATTATCTGGATAAAATTTATAATTTTTATTTTTATAATAACTATTGAAGTTTTCATTTCCTTCATTTCGGCTATGATATGCAACTATTGTCGTCAATAAAGGAGATAAATTTTTGGCAATAAAAGGTTGTTAATGTGCTTTCTTGTCTACAATTCTACTAGCGGAATTTTTGCTCGTGGGTCTTTCTAGATTGAATTTAAGTTTAATAAAACATTCAATCTTGGGCGAAAATTTTCAATTAATCGCATATTGCTTAGTATATGTAAAAACCGTTTAATTTAAGCTCCCCCCTTATTTTCATTCACGTTTACAAGCCCAAATTACCCATCATAGCCTTTTCCACAAAATGAAATTTTGAAGTCAATTCAAGATTGCTGTGTGAACAAAATTACATCATAAGTGAAAAACGTCAATTTTAATTAGAAGCAACTTGACAGAAACCGTTTTTGTTAGAGTCTATTGGAAAGCCAACTAAGTTCAAGTTGAAATTTTGACGTCAATTTAGGACTACTAAGTGACCAAAATATCATTCAAGTGAAAAAACATCAGGTTTCAGAGGAAACTCCGTTTTTGTTAAATTCTATTAGAAACCATTAACGTCAATATTCCTTAGAAGCATTTTGCTTTAAGCATAAAAACAGTCGTTGCTGTCAGAAGGAAGGGGAAATAATCAATTTCAATTGGTTTCTATCGTTCATAATATATCAATAAGCACAACTAAAAAGTTTTCAATTTGTACCTATAAAAGGTCAGACTGATAAATCACGGGGAAGTCGAAAAAATAATGGATGCCATCAGTGGGCGTGATTTGAGAAAGTTGATTTCTAATGCCATAATTAATAATTTTTTACTCTCAAGAACTACAGTAGGAAACAAAACAACAAATGAGAAGAAAAAGGCTGGCTAATTCTGAATTTTAGAAACTATTTCACAAAAACTTTCAGTTTTTCAGCTAAAAGATTCGATTTTAATTGGTGTTTCAGGGAAAAATGTAATGAGAATGGCACAATCAACTTTGTTATCGGTTTTCAATCCACGTGTTATCTAATTTGTAAATCTCCAAAATTTCGTAAATTATTTTTGAAATCTATTCATAATATTGTGTTGTAATATCATATATTTCGAAATTATACATCATTGTTTTTTCACACAGAAAATGATATATTTCGCATTTGAACTTGAATATATAATCACGAATTGTCTCCCAATAAATGATCACAACCAAAAAGTTTTTCTGGTTCCACAATTGTCAAAAATTTTGAGCAAGGCCGATGAAATAAACGTCAAACTTAATTGCAAAAATGCACAAGGGATTTATTTAGGGAGGTCTTGATCTGGTTGTGTGAATGCATGAGACATGGGGTTAATTTCTTCCTCAGAATTCAAATTATGTATTTCAAGAAAAAACGTTCAAGGAAATGAAATTACAAATTTTGATACCAATGAGTACAAACAGTCATCTTTTCTCCGAAAACAAAGGCCGAACACAGCTCGTTTCATAAATCGGAAGATCGGAAATAATTTGAGATGTAGATCTTAAATAAAAAACATCAGTCAAAAAAAAATAATTCCACTAACTCGAAACTGGATGATTTTATAATGTTTGAGTTTACAGCCCCGTTTCAAAGCTCACATATAGCCAATAGGCAGTCATTTTTTTTCATAAAAATAAATATCGACTAACAAAACAATTTCCAGTTTTATAGCAAGGCAAGAAAACCTTTCAACGTGCCTGAACATTTATATCTCTAATTCCAGCAATTTTTGCTCAGCAAAATGTTTCATTTCTAAAAAACAGAGAAAAAAATTTAAAAGAAAGGATTGTTTATTCTTTTGAGTATGAACTATAAAAAACAGAGCATAGTTTAATGGCAATGTAGTCATAAGAATTATGAAGAAATAAATAGCATCTATTGAGAAGGTTAAGAATTGTATTAAATTTAAAATGTGTAGAAAGATCTTGGCA